>NC_054498.1:3112908-3382908 GCF_017639515.1 Carcharodon carcharias
TGCGGTTTTGGGTTGATGTGAGGTGTTAGGTTATTGTGAAGTTTTAGGTTGTTGTAAGGTGCTCATTTGCTGTGAAGTGATTGGTTGTTTTGATGTGTTGGGTTGTTGTGAGGTGTTGGGTTGTTGTGAGGTGTTAGGTTAATGTGAAGTGTTAGGTGGTTGTGAAGTGTTGGTTGTTGTAAGGTTCTCAGTTGTTGTGAAGTGATGGTTTGTTTTGAGGTGTTGTGTTGTTGTGAGGTGTTGGGTTTTTGTGAGCTGTTAGGTTGTTGTGCGGTATTGGGTTGATGTGAGGTGTTGGGTTGTTGTGAGGTGTTGGGTTGTTGTGAGGTGTTGGGTCGTTGTGAGGTGTTAGGTTAATGTGAAGTGTTAGGTTGTTGTAAGGTGCTTAGTTGCTGTAAAGTGTTGGGTTGTTTTAAGGTGTTAGTTTGTTGCGAGGTGTTGGGTTGTTGAGAGTTGTTAGGTTGTTGTGAGGTGTTAGGTTGTTGTGAGGTGTTGGGTTGTTGTGAAGTATTGGGTTGTTGTGAGGTGTTGCGTTGTTGTGAGGTGTTAGGTTGTTGTGAGGTGTTAGGTTGTTGCGAGATGTTGGGTTGTTGTGAAGTGTTAGGTTGTTGTGAACTGTTAGGTTGTTGTAAGGTGCTCGGTTGCTGTGAAGTGTTGGGTTGTTGTGAGATGTTGGGTTGTTGTGAGCTGTTAAGTTCTTGTGAGGTGTTAGGTTGTTGCGAAGTGTTGGGTTGTTGTGAGTTATTGGGGTTGTTGTGAGGTGTTGGGTTGCTGTGAGGTGTTGGGTTGTTGTGAGGTGTTAGGTTAATGTGAGGTGTTAGTTTGTTGTGAGGTGTTGGGTTGTTGTGAAGTTCTGGGTTGTTGTGAGGTGTTGCATTGTTGTGAGGTATTTGGTTGTTGTGAGGTGTTCAGTTGTTGCGAGGTGTTGGGTTGTTGTGAGGTGTTGCGTTGTTGTGAGGCATTAAGTTGTTGTGAGGTGTTGGATTGTTGTGAGGTGTTGTGATGTGTTAGGTTGTTGTGAAGTATTAGGTTGTTGGAAGGTCCTCGGTTGCTGTGAAATGTTGGGCTGTTGTGAGGTGTTAGTTTGTTGCGAGGTGTTGGGTTGTTGTGAGGTGTTAGGTTGTTGTGAGGTGTTAGTTTGTTGTGAGGTGTATGGTTGTTGTGAAGTGTTGGGTTGTTGTGAGGTGTTGGGTTGTTGTGAGGTGTTAGCTTGTTGTGAGGTGTTAGGTTGTTGTGAGATGTTGGGTTGTTGTGAGGTGTTGGGGTGTTGTGAGGTGTTGGGGTGTTGTAAGTTGTTAGGTTGTTGTGAGGCGCTCGTTTGCTGTGAGGTGTTAGGTTTTTGTGAGGTGTTAAGTTGTTGTGAGGTGTTGGATTGTTGGAGGTGTTGTGATGTGTTAGGTTGTTGTGAAGCGTTAGGTTGTTGTAAGGTGTTCAGTTGCTGTGAAGTGTTGGGTTTTTGTGAGGTGTTATGTTGTTGTGAGGTGTTGGCTTGTTGTGAGGTGTCGGGTTGTTGTGAGGCGTTGGGCTGTTGTGAAGCGTTGGTTGTCTTGAGGCGTTGGGTGGCTGTGATGTGTTGGGTTGTTGTGAGGTGTTAGGTTATTGTGAAGTGTTAGGTTGTTGTAAGGTGCTCATTTGCTGTGAAGTGATTGGTTGTTTTGATGTGTTGGGTTGTTGTGAGGTGTTGGCGTGTTGTGAGATGTTGGGGTGTTGTGAGATGTTGGGTTGTTGTGAGGTGTTGGGCTGTTGTGAGGTGTTAGGTTAATGTGAAGTGTTAGGTGGTTGTGAAGTGTTGGTTGTTGTAAGGTGCTCGGTTGCTGTGAAGTGTTGGGTTGTTGTGAGGTGTTAGGTTATTGTGAAGTTTTAGGTTGCTGTAAGGTTCTCAGTTGCTGTGAAGTGATGGTTTGTTTTGAGGTGTTGTGTTGTTGTGAGGTGTTGTGTTTTTGTGAGGTGTTAGGTTGTCGTGCGGTTTTGGGTTGATGTGAGGTGTTGGGTTGTTGTGAGGTGTTGGGGTGTTGTGAGGTATTTGTTTGTTGTGAGGTGTTAGGTTGTTGTGAAGTGTTATGTCTTTGTAAGTTGCTCAGTTGCTGTGAAGTCTTGGGTTGTTGTGAGGTGTTGGGTTGTTTTGAGGTGTTGTGTTGTTGTGAGGAGTTAGATTGTTGTGAGGTGTTGGGTTGTTGTGAGGTGTTAAGTTGTTGTGAGGTGTTAGGTTGTTGTGAGGTGTTGAGTTGTTGTGAGGTATTGGGTTGTTGTGAGGCGTTGGGTTGTTGTGAGGTGGTGTGAGGTGTTACGTTATTTTGAAGTGTTAGGTTGTTGTAAGGTGCTCAGTTGCTGTGAAGTGTTGGGTTGTTGTGAGGTTTTGGGTTGTTGTGAGGTGTTGGGTTGTTGTGAGGTGTTGGGTTGTTGTGAGGTGTTAGGTTGTTGCGAGGTGTTGGGTTGTAGTGAGGTGTTGTGTTGTTGTGAGGGGTTGGGATGTTGTGAGATGTTGGGTTGTTGTGAGGTGCTGTGAGGTGCTAGGTTATTGTGAAGTATTAGGTTGTTGTAAGGTGCTCAGTTGCTGTGAAGTGTTGGGTTGTTGTGAGGTGTTGGGTTGTTGTGAGGTGTTAGGTTGTTGCGAGGTGTTGGGTTGTTGTGAGGTGTTGCGTTGTTGTGAGGCATTAAGTTGTTGTGAGGTGTTGGATTGTTGTGAGGTGTTGTGAGGTGTTAGGTTGTTGTGAAGCGTTAGGTTGTTGTAAGGTGTTCAGTTGCTGTGAAGTGTTGGGTTTTTGTGAGGTGTTATGTTGTTGTGAGGTGTTGGCTTGTTGTGAGGTGTCGGGTTGTTGTGAGGCGTTGGGCTGTTGTGAAGCATTGGTTGTCTTGAGGTGTTGGGTGGCTGTGATGTGTTGGGTTGTTGTGAGGTGTTAGGTTATTGTGAAGTGTTAGGTTGTTGTAAGGTGCTCATTTGCTGTGAAGTGATGGGTTGTTTTGAGGTGTTGGGTTGTTGTGAGGTGTTGGCGTGTTGTGAGATGTTGGGGTGTTGTGAGATGTTGGGTTGTTGTGAGGTGTTGGGTTGTTGTGATGTGTTAGGTTAATGTGAAGTGTTAGGTGGTTGTGAAGTGTTAGGTTGTTGTAAGGTGCTCGGTTGCTGTGAAGTGTTGGGTTGTTGTGAGGTGTTAGGTTATTGTGAAGTTTTAGGTTGCTGTAAGGTTCTCAGTTGCTGTGAAGTGATGGTTTGTTTTGAGGTGTTGGGTTGTTGTGAGGTGTTGTGTTTTTGTGAGGTGTTAGGTTGTCGTGCGGTTTTGGGTTGATGTGAGGTGTTGGGTTGTTGTGAGGTGTTGGGTCGTTGTGAGGTGTTAGGTTGTTGTGAGGTGTTGGGTTGTTGTGAGGTGTTGGGTTGTTGTGAAGTGTTGGGTTGTTGTGAGATGTTAGGTTATTGTGAAGTGTTAGGTTGTTGTAAGGTGCTCGGTTGCTGTGAAGTGTTGGGTTGTTGTGAGGTGCTAGGTTATTGTGAAGTTTTAGGTTGTTGTAAGGTGCTCATTTGCTGTGAAGTGATTGGTTGTTTTGATGTGTTGGGTTGTTGTGAGGTGTTGGGTTGTTGTGAGGTGTTAGGTTAATGTGAAGTGTTAGGTGGTTGTGAAGTGTTGGTTGTTGTAAGGTTCTCAGTTGTTGTGAAGTGATGGTTTGTTTTGAGGTGTTGTGTTGTTGTGAGGTGTTGGGTTTTTGTGAGCTGTTAGGTTGTTGTGCGGTATTGGGTTGATGTGAGGTGTTGGGTTGTTGTGAGGTGTTGGGTTGTTGTGAGGTGTTGGGTCGTTGTGAGGTGTTAGGTTAATGTGATGTGTTAGGTTGTTGTAAGGTGCTTAGTTGCTGTAAAGTGTTGGGTTGTTTTAAGGTGTTAGTTTGTTGCGAGGTGTTGGGTTGTTGAGAGTTGTTAGGTTGTTGTGAGGTGTTAGGTTGTTGTGAGGTGTTGGGTTGTTGTGAAGTATTGGGTTGTTGTGAGGTGTTGCGTTGTTGTGAGGTGTTAGGTTGTTGTGAGGTGTTAGGTTGTTGCGAGATGTTGGGTTGTTGTGAAGTGTTAGGTTGTTGTGAACTGTTAGGTTGTTGTAAGGTGCTCGGTTGCTGTGAAGTGTTGGGTTGTTGTGAGATGTTGGGTTGTTGTGAGCTGTTAAGTTCTTGTGAGGTGTTAGGTTGTTGCGAAGTGTTGGGTTGTTGTGAGTTATTGGGGTTGTTGTGAGGTGTTGGGTTGCTGTGAGGTGTTGGGTTGTTGTGAGGTGTTAGGTTAATGTGAGGTGTTAGTTTGTTGTGAGGTGTTGGGTTGATGTGAAGTTCTGGGTTGTTGTGAGGTGTTGCATTGTTGTGAGGTATTTGGTTGTTGTGAGGTGTTCAGTTGTTGCGAGGTGTTGGGTTGTTGTGAGGTGTTGCGTTGTTGTGAGGCATTAAGTTGTTGTGAGGTGTTGGATTGTTGTGAGGTGTTGTGATGTGTTAGGTTGTTGTGAAGTATTAGGTTGTTGGAAGGTCCTCGGTTGCTGTGAAATGTTGGGCTGTTGTGAGGTGTTAGGTTGTTGTGAGGTGCTCGTTTGCTGTGAGGTGTTAGGTTTTTGTGAGGTGTTAAGTTGTTCTGAGGTGTTGGGTTGTTGTGAGGTGTTAGGTTGTTGTGAGGTGTTGGGTTGTAGTGAGGTGTTGTGTTGTTGTGAGGTGTTGGGATGTTGTGAGATGTTGGGTTGTTGTGAGGTGCTGTGAGGTGCTAGGTTATTGTGAAGTATTAGGTTGTTGTAAGGTGCTCTGTTGCTGTGAAGTGTTGGGTTGTTGTGAGGTGTTGGGTTGTTGTGAGGTGTTAGGTTGTTGCGAGGTGTTGGGTTGTTGTGAGGTGTTGCGTTGTTGTGAGGCATTAAGTTGTTGTGAGGTGTTGGATTGTTGTGAGGTGTTGTGAGGTGTTAGGTTGTTGTGAAGCGTTAGGTTGTTGTAAGGTGTTCAGTTGCTGTGAAATGTTGGGTTTTTGTGAGGTGTTATGTTGTTGTGAGGTGTGGGCTTGTTGTGAGGTGTCGGGTTGTTGTGAGGCGTTGGGCTGTTGTGAAGCGTTGGTTGTCTTGAGGAGTTGGGTGGCTGTGATGTGTTGGGTTGTTGTGAGGTGTTAGGTTATTGTGAAGTGTTAGGTTGTTGTAAGGTGCTCATTTGCTGTGAAGTGATTGGTTGTTTTGATGTGTTGGGTTGTTGTGAGGTGTTGGCGTGTTGTGAGATGTTGGGGTGTTGTGAGATGTTGGGTTGTTGTGAGGTGTTGGGTTGTTGTGAGGTGTTAGGTTAATGTGAAGTGTTAGGTGGTTGTGAAGTGTTGGTTGTTGTAAGGTGCTCGGTTGCTGTGAAGTGTTGGGTTGTTGTGAGGTGTTAGGTTATTGTGAAGTGTTAGGTTGTTGTAAGGTGCTCATTTGCTGTGAAGTGATGGGTTGTTTTGAGGTGTTGGGTTGTTGTGAGGTGTTGGCGTGTTGTGAGATGTTGGGGTGTTGTGAGATGTTGGGTTGTTGTGAGGTGTTGGGTTGTTGTGATGTGTTAGGTTAATGTGAAGTGTTAGGTGGTTGTGAAGTGTTAGGTTGTTGTAAGGTGCTCGGTTGCTGTGAAGTGTTGGGTTGTTGTGAGGTGTTAGGTTATTGTGAAGTTTTAGGTTGCTGTAAGGTTCTCAGTTGCTGTGAAGTGATGGTTTGTTTTGAGGTGTTGGGTTGTTGTGAGGTGTTGTGTTTTTGTGAGGTGTTAGGTTGTCGTGCGGTTTTGGGTTGATGTGAGGTGTTGGGTTGTTGTGAGGTGTTGGGTCGTTGTGAGGTGTTAGGTTGTTGTGAGGTGTTGGGTTGTTGTGAGGTGTTGGGTTGTTGTGAAGTGTTGGGTTGTTGTGAGATGTTAGGTTATTGTGAAGTGTTAGGTTGTTGTAAGGTGCTCGGTTGCTGTGAAGTGTTGGGTTGTTGTGAGGTGCTAGGTTATTGTGAAGTTTTAGGTTGTTGTAAGGTGCTCATTTGCTGTGAAGTGATTGGTTGTTTTGATGTGTTGGGTTGTTGTGAGGTGTTGGGTTGTTGTGAGGTGTTAGGTTAATGTGAAGTGTTAGGTGGTTGTGAAGTGTTGGTTGTTGTAAGGTTCTCAGTTGTTGTGAAGTGATGGTTTGTTTTGAGGTGTTGTGTTGTTGTGAGGTGTTGGGTTTTTGTGAGCTGTTAGGTTGTTGTGCGGTATTGGGTTGATGTGAGGTGTTGGGTTGTTGTGAGGTGTTGGGTTGTTGTGAGGTGTTGGGTCGTTGTGAGGTGTTAGGTTAATGTGATGTGTTAGGTTGTTGTAAGGTGCTTAGTTGCTGTAAAGTGTTGGGTTGTTTTAAGGTGTTAGTTTGTTGCGAGGTGTTGGGTTGTTGAGAGTTGTTAGGTTGTTGTGAGGTGTTAGGTTGTTGTGAGGTGTTGGGTTGTTGTGAAGTATTGGGTTGTTGTGAGGTGTTGCGTTGTTGTGAGGTGTTAGGTTGTTGTGAGGTGTTAGGTTGTTGCGAGATGTTGGGTTGTTGTGAAGTGTTAGGTTGTTGTGAACTGTTAGGTTGTTGTAAGGTGCTCGGTTGCTGTGAAGTGTTGGGTTGTTGTGAGATGTTGGGTTGTTGTGAGCTGTTAAGTTCTTGTGAGGTGTTAGGTTGTTGCGAAGTGTTGGGTTGTTGTGAGTTATTGGGGTTGTTGTGAGGTGTTGGGTTGCTGTGAGGTGTTGGGTTGTTGTGAGGTGTTAGGTTAATGTGAGGTGTTAGTTTGTTGTGAGGTGTTGGGTTGATGTGAAGTTCTGGGTTGTTGTGAGGTGTTGCATTGTTGTGAGGTATTTGGTTGTTGTGAGGTGTTCAGTTGTTGCGAGGTGTTGGGTTGTTGTGAGGTGTTGCGTTGTTGTGAGGCATTAAGTTGTTGTGAGGTGTTGGATTGTTGTGAGGTGTTGTGATGTGTTAGGTTGTTGTGAAGTATTAGGTTGTTGGAAGGTCCTCGGTTGCTGTGAAATGTTGGGCTGTTGTGAGGTGTTAGGTTGTTGTGAGGTGCTCGTTTGCTGTGAGGTGTTAGGTTTTTGTGAGGTGTTAAGTTGTTCTGAGGTGTTGGGTTGTTGTGAGGTGTTAGGTTGTTGTGAGGTGTTGGGTTGTAGTGAGGTGTTGTGTTGTTGTGAGGTGTTGGGATGTTGTGAGATGTTGGGTTGTTGTGAGGTGCTGTGAGGTGCTAGGTTATTGTGAAGTATTAGGTTGTTGTAAGGTGCTCTGTTGCTGTGAAGTGTTGGGTTGTTGTGAGGTGTTGGGTTGTTGTGAGGTGTTAGGTTGTTGCGAGGTGTTGGGTTGTTGTGAGGTGTTGCGTTGTTGTGAGGCATTAAGTTGTTGTGAGGTGTTGGATTGTTGTGAGGTGTTGTGAGGTGTTAGGTTGTTGTGAAGCGTTAGGTTGTTGTAAGGTGTTCAGTTGCTGTGAAATGTTGGGTTTTTGTGAGGTGTTATGTTGTTGTGAGGTGTGGGCTTGTTGTGAGGTGTCGGGTTGTTGTGAGGCGTTGGGCTGTTGTGAAGCGTTGGTTGTCTTGAGGAGTTGGGTGGCTGTGATGTGTTGGGTTGTTGTGAGGTGTTAGGTTATTGTGAAGTGTTAGGTTGTTGTAAGGTGCTCATTTGCTGTGAAGTGATTGGTTGTTTTGATGTGTTGGGTTGTTGTGAGGTGTTGGCGTGTTGTGAGATGTTGGGGTGTTGTGAGATGTTGGGTTGTTGTGAGGTGTTGGGTTGTTGTGAGGTGTTAGGTTAATGTGAAGTGTTAGGTGGTTGTGAAGTGTTGGTTGTTGTAAGGTGCTCGGTTGCTGTGAAGTGTTGGGTTGTTGTGAGGTGTTAGGTTATTGTGAAGTGTTAGGTTGTTGTAAGGTGCTCATTTGCTGTGAAGTGATGGGTTGTTTTGAGGTGTTGGGTTGTTGTGAGGTGTTGGCGTGTTGTGAGATGTTGGGGTGTTGTGAGATGTTGGGTTGTTGTGAGGTGTTGGGTTGTTGTGATGTGTTAGGTTAATGTGAAGTGTTAGGTGGTTGTGAAGTGTTAGGTTGTTGTAAGGTGCTCGGTTGCTGTGAAGTGTTGGGTTGTTGTGAGGTGTTAGGTTATTGTGAAGTTTTAGGTTGCTGTAAGGTTCTCAGTTGCTGTGAAGTGATGGTTTGTTTTGAGGTGTTGGGTTGTTGTGAGGTGTTGTGTTTTTGTGAGGTGTTAGGTTGTCGTGCGGTTTTGGGTTGATGTGAGGTGTTGGGTTGTTGTGAGGTGTTGGGTCGTTGTGAGGTGTTAGGTTGTTGTGAGGTGTTGGGTTGTTGTGAGGTGTTGGGTTGTTGTGAAGTGTTGGGTTGTTGTGAGGTGCTAGGTTATTGTGAAGTTTTAGGTTGTTGTAAGGTGCTCATTTGCTGTGAAGTGATTGGTTGTTTTGATGTGTTGGGTTGTTGTGAGGTGTTGGGTTGTTGTGAGGTGTTAGGTTAATGTGAAGTGTTAGGTGGTTGTGAAGTGTTGGTTGTTGTAAGGTTCTCAGTTGTTGTGAAGTGATGGTTTGTTTTGAGGTGTTGTGTTGTTGTGAGGTGTTGGGTTTTTGTGAGCTGTTAGGTTGTTGTGCGGTATTGGGTTGATGTGAGGTGTTGGGTTGTTGTGAGGTGTTGGGTTGTTGTGAGGTGTTGGGTCGTTGTGAGGTGTTAGGTTAATGTGATGTGTTAGGTTGTTGTAAGGTGCTTAGTTGCTGTAAAGTGTTGGGTTGTTTTAAGGTGTTAGTTTGTTGCGAGGTGTTGGGTTGTTGAGAGTTGTTAGGTTGTTGTGAGGTGTTAGGTTGTTGTGAGGTGTTGGGTTGTTGTGAAGTATTGGGTTGTTGTGAGGTGTTGCGTTGTTGTGAGGTGTTAGGTTGTTGTGAGGTGTTAGGTTGTTGCGAGATGTTGGGTTGTTGTGAAGTGTTAGGTTGTTGTGAACTGTTAGGTTGTTGTAAGGTGCTCGGTTGCTGTGAAGTGTTGGGTTGTTGTGAGGTGTTGCGTTGTTGTGAGGCATTAAGTTGTTGTGAGGTGTTGGATTGTTGTGAGGTGTTGTGATGTGTTAGGTTGTTGTGAAGTATTAGGTTGTTGGAAGGTCCTCGGTTGCTGTGAAATGTTGGGCTGTTGTGAGGTGTTAGGTTGTTGTGAGGTGCTCGTTTGCTGTGAGGTGTTAGGTTTTTGTGAGGTGTTAAGTTGTTCTGAGGTGTTGGGTTGTTGTGAGGTGTTAGGTTGTTGTGAGATGTTGGGTTGTTGTGAGGTGCTGTGAGGTGCTAGGTTATTGTGAAGTATTAGGTTGTTGTAAGGTGCTCTGTTGCTGTGAAGTGTTGGGTTGTTGTGAGGTGTTGGGTTGTTGTGAGGTGTTAGGTTGTAGTGAGGTGTTGTTTTGTTGTGAGGTGTTGCGTTGTTGTGAGATGTTGGGTTGTTGTGAGGTGCTGTGAGGTGCTAGGTTATTGTGAAGTATTAGGTTGTTGTAAGGTGCTCTGTTGCTGTGAAGTGTTGGGTTGTTGTGAGGTGTTGGGTTGTTGTGAGGTGTTAGGTTGTTGCGAGGTGTTGGGTTGTTGTGAGGTGTTGCGTTGTTGTGAGGCATTAAGTTGTTGTGAGGTGTTGGATTGTTGTGAGGTGTTGTGAGGTGTTAGGTTGTTGTGAAGCGTTAGGTTGTTGTAAGGTGTTCAGTTGCTGTGAAATGTTGGGTTTTTGTGAGGTGTTATGTTGTTGTGAGGTGTGGGCTTGTTGTGAGGTGTCGGGTTGTTGTGAGGCGTTGGGCTGTTGTGAAGCGTTGGTTGTCTTGAGGAGTTGGGTGGCTGTGATGTGTTGGGTTGTTGTGAGGTGTTAGGTTATTGTGAAGTGTTAGGTTGTTGTAAGGTGCTCATTTGCTGTGAAGTGATTGGTTGTTTTGATGTGTTGGGTTGTTGTGAGGTGTTGGCGTGTTGTGAGATGTTGGGGTGTTGTGAGATGTTGGGTTGTTGTGAGGTGTTGGGTTGTTGTGAGGTGTTAGGTTAATGTGAAGTGTTAGGTGGTTGTGAAGTGTTGGTTGTTGTAAGGTGCTCGGTTGCTGTGAAGTGTTGGGTTGTTGTGAGGTGTTAGGTTATTGTGAAGTTTTAGGTTGCTGTAAGGTTCTCAGTTGCTGTGAAGTGATGGTTTGTTTTGAGGTGTTGTGTTGTTGTGAGGTGTTGTGTTTTTGTGAGGTGTTAGGTTGTCGTGCGGTTTTGGGTTGATGTGAGGTGTTGGGTTGTTGTGAGGTGTTGGGGTGTTGTGAGGTATTTGTTTGTTGTGAGGTGTTAGGTTGTTGTGAAGTGTTATGTCTTTGTAAGTTGCTCAGTTGCTGTGAAGTCTTGGGTTGTTGTGAGGTGTTGGGTTGTTTTGAGGTGTTGTGTTGTTGTGAGGAGTTAGATTGTTGTGAGGTGTTGGGTTGTTGTGAGGTGTTAAGTTGTTGTGAGGTGTTAGGTTGTTGTGAGGTGTTGAGTTGTTGTGAGGTATTGGGTTGTTGTGAGGCGTTGGGTTGTTGTGAGGTGGTGTGAGGTGTTACGTTATTTTGAAGTGTTAGGTTGTTGTAAGGTGCTCAGTTGCTGTGAAGTGTTGGGTTGTTGTGAGGTTTTGGGTTGTTGTGAGGTGTTGGGTTGTTGTGAGGTGTTGGGTTGTTGTGAGGTGTTAGGTTGTTGCGAGGTGTTGGTTTGTAGTGAGGTGTTGTGTTGTTGTGAGGTGTTGGGATGTTGTGAGATGTTGGGTTGTTGTGAGGTGCTGTGAGGTGCTAGGTTATTGTGAAGTATTAGGTTGTTGTAAGGTGCTCAGTTGCTGTGAAGTGTTGCGTTGTTGACAGGGGTTGGGTTGGTTGTGAGGTGTTAGGTTGTTGTGAGGTATTGGGTTGTTGTGAGGCGTTGTCATGTTGTGAGGCATTCGTTGTTGTGAGGCGTTGGGTTGCTATGAGGCGTTGGATTGCTGTGAGGTGTTGGATTGTTGCGAGGTGTTGCGTTGTGAGCTGTTAGGTTGTTGTGAGGTGTCTTGAGGTGTTAGGTTGTTGTGAAGCGTTAGGTTGTTGTAAGGTGTTCAGTTGCTGTGAAGTGTTAGGTTGTTGTGAGGTGTTATGTTGTTGTGAGGTGTTGGCTTGTTGTGCGGCGTTGGGTTGTTGTGAGGTGGTGTGAGGTGTTACGTTATTTTGAAGTGTTAGGTTGGTGTAAAGTGCTCAGTTGCTGTGAAGTGTTAAGTTGTTCAGAGGTATTGGGTTGTTGTGAGGTGTTGGGTTGTTGTGAGGGGTTAGGTTGTTGCGAGGTGCTGGGTTTTTGTGAAGTGTTGGGTTGTTGTGAGGTGTTGCGTTGTTGTGAGGTGTTAAGTTGTTGCGAGTTGTTGGGTTGTTGCGAGGTGTTGGGTTATTGTGAAGTGTTTGGTTATTGTGAGGTGTTAGGTTGTTTTGAGGTGTTGGCTTGTTGTGAGGTGTTGGGTTGTTGTGAGATGTTGGGTTGTTGCGAGCTGTTGGGTTGTTGTGAATTGTTCGTTTGTTGTGAGCTGTTGCGTTGTTGTGAGGTGCTCGGTTGCTGTGAGGTGTTGGGTTGTTGTAAAGTGTAGGTTGCTCTGAGGTGTTGGGTTGTTGTGAGGTGTTAAGTTGTTGTGAGGTGTTAGGTTGTTGTGAGGTGTTGGGTTGTTGTGAGGCATTGGGTTGTTGTGAGGCGTTGGGTTGTTGTGAGGTGGTGTGAGTTGTTACGTTATTTTGAAGTGTTAGGTTGTTGTAAGGTGCTCAGTTGCTGTGTAGTGTTGGGTTGTTGTGAGGTGTTGGGTTATTGTGAGGTGTTGGGTTGTTGTGAGGTGTTGGGTTGTTGTGAGGTGTTGGGTTGTTGTGAGGTGTTGGGATGTTGTGAGATGTTGGGTTGCTGTGAGGCTTTGGGTTGTTGCGAGGTGTTAGGTTGTTGTAAGGTGTCGGGTTGTTGTGAGGTGTTGGGTTGTTGTGAGGTGCTGTGAGGTGCTAGGTTATTGTGAAGTAGTATGTTTTTGTAAGGTGCTCGGTTGCTGTGAAGTGTTGGGTTGTTGTGAGGCGTTGGGTTGTTGTGAGGTGTTGGGTTGTTGTGAGGTGTTAGGTTGTTGTGAGGTGTTGGGTTGTTGTGAGGCGTTGGTTGTTGTGAGGTGTTGGGTTGCTATGAGGCGTTGGATTGCTGTGATGTGTTGGGTTGTTGCGAGGTGTTGCGTTGTGAGGTGTTAGGTTGTTGTGAGGTGTCATGAGGTGTTAGGTTGTTGTGAAGCGTTAGGTTGTTGTAAGGTGTTCAGTTGCTGTGAAGTGTTATGTTGTTGTGAGGTGTTATGTTGTTTTGAGGTGTTGGCTTGTTGTGAGGTTTTGGGTTGTTGTGAGGCGTTGGGCTGTTGTGAAGCGTTGGTTGTCTTGAGGCGTTTGATGGCTGTGATGTGGTGGGTTGTTGTGAGGTGTTAGGTTATTGTGAAGTGTTAGGTTGTTGTGAGGTGTTGGGTTGCTATGAGGCGTTGGATTGCTGTGATGTGTTGGGTTGTTGCGAGGTGTTGCGTTGTGAGGTGTTAGGTTGTTGTGAGGTGTCGTGAGGTGTTAGGTTGTTGTGAAGCGTTAGGTTGTTGTAAGGTGTTCAGTTGCTGTGACGTGTTAGGTTGTTGTGAGGTGTTATGTTGTTTTGAGGTGTTGGCTTGTTGGGAGGTTTTGGGTTGTTGTGAGGCGTTGGGCTGTTGTGAAGCTTTGGTTGTCTTGAGGCGTTTGGTGGCTGTGATGTGCTGGGTTGTTGTGAGGTGTTAGGTTATTGTGAAGTGTTAGGTTGTTGTAAGGTGCTCAGTTGCTTTGAAGTGATGGGTTGTTTTGAGGTGTTGGGTTGTTGTGAGGTGTCGTGAGGTGTTAGCTTGTTGTGAAGCGTTAGGTTGTTGTAAGGTGTTCAGTTGCTGTGAAGTGTTAGGTTGTTGTGAGGTGTTATGTTGTGAGGTGTTGGCTTGTTGTGAGGTGTTGGGCTGTTGTGAGGCGTTGGTTGTCTTGAGGCGTTTGGTGGCTGTGAAGTGTTGGGTTGTTGTGAGGCGTTGGGTTGTTGTGAGGTGTTGGGTTGTTGTGAGGTGTTAGGTTGTTGTGAGGTGTTGGGTTGCTATGAGGCGTTGGATTGCTGTGATGTGTTGGGTTGTTGCGAGGTGTTGCGTTGTGAGGTGTTAGGTTGTTGTGAGGTGTCGTGAGGTGTTAGGTTGTTGTGAAGCGTTAGGTTGTTGTAAGGTGTTCAGTTGCTGTGAAGTGTTAGGTTGTTGTGAGGTGTTATGTTGTTTTGAGGTGTTGGCTTGTTGGGAGGTTTTGGGTTGTTGTGAGGCGTTGGGCTGTTGTGAAGCTTTGGTTGTCTTGAGGCGTTTGATGGCTGTGATGTGGTGGGTTGTTGTGAGGTGTTAGGTTATTGTGAAGTGTTAGGTTGTTGTAAGGTGCTCAGTTGCTTTGAAGTGATGGGTTGTTTTGAGGTGTTGGGTTGTTGTGAGGTGTTGGGGTGTTGTGAGATGTTGGGTTGTTGTGAGGTGTTGGGTTGTTGTGAGGTGTTAGGTTAAAGTGAAGTGTTAGGTGGTTGTAAGGTGCTCAGTTGCTGTAAAGTGTTGGGTTGTTGTAAGGTGTTAGTTTGTTGCGAGGTGTTGGGTTGTTGAGAGTTGTTAGGTTGTTGTGAGGTGTTAGGTTGTTGTGAAGTGTTGGGTTGTTGTGAGATGTTAGGTTGTTGCGAGACGTTGGGTTGTTGTGAAGTGTTGGGTTGTTGTGAGATGTTAGGTTGTTTTGAGATGTTGGGTTGTTGTGAGGTGTTGGGTTTTTGTGAGGTGTTAGGTTGTTGTGCGGTATTGGGTTGATGTGAGGTGATGGGTTGTTGTGAGGTGTTAGGTTAATGTGAAGTGTTAGGTTGTTGTAAAGTGCTTAGTTGCTGTAAAGTGTTGGGCTGTTTTAAGGTGTTAGTTTGTTGCGAGGTGTTGGGTTGTTGAGAGTTGTTAGGTTTTTGTGAGGTGTTAGGTTGTTGTGAGGTGTTGGGTTGTTGTGAAGTATTGGGTTGTTGTGAGGTGTTGCGTTGTTGTGAGGTGTTAGGTTGTTGTGAGGTGTTAGGTTGTTGCGAGATGTTGGGTTGTTGTGAAGTGTTAGGTTGTTGTGAAGTGTTAGGTTGTTGTAAGGTGCTCGGTTGCTGTCAAGTGTTGGGTTGTTGTGAGATGTTGGGTTGTTGTGAGCTGTTAGGTTGTTGTGAGGTGTCGTGAGGTGTTAGGTTGTTGTGAAGCGTTAGGTTGTTGTAAGGTGTTCAGTTGCTGTGAAGTGTTAGGTTGTTGTGAGGTGTTATGTTGTTGTGAGGTGTTGGCTTGTTGTGAGGCGTTGGGTTGTTGTGAGGTGGTGTGAGGTGTTACGTTATTTTGAAGTGTTAGGCTGGTGTAATGTGCTCAGTTGCTGTGAAGTGTTAAGTTGTTCAGAGGTATTGGGTTGTTGTGAGGTGTTGGGTTGTTGTGAGGGGTTAGGTTGTTGCGAGGTGTTGGGTTTTTGTGAAGTGTTGGGTTGTTGTGAGGTGTTGCGTTGTTGTGAGGTGTTAGGTTGTAGTGAGGTGTTAAGTTGTTGCGAGTTGTTGGGTTGTTGCGAGGTGTTGGGTTGTTGTGAAGTGTTTGGTTATTGTGAGGTGTTAGGTTGTTTTGAGGTGTTGGCTTGTTGTGAGGTGTTGGGTTGTTGTGAGATGTTGGGTTGTTGTGAATTGTTCATCTGTTGTGAGCTGTTGCGTTGTTGTGAGGTGCTTGGTTGCTGTGAGGTGTTGGGTTGTTGTAAAGTGTAGGTTGCTGTGAGGTGTTGGGTTGTTGTGAGGTGTTAAGTTGTTGTGAGGTGTTAGGTTGTTGTGAGGTGTTGGGTTGTTGTGAGGTATTGGGTTGTTGTGAGGCGTTGCGTTGTTGTGAGGTGGTGTGAGGTGTCACGTTATTTTGAAGTGTTAGGTTGTTGTGAGGTTTTGGGTTGTTGTGAGGTGTTGGGTTGTTGTGAGGTGTTGGGTTGTTGTGAGGTGTTAGGTTGTTGTGAGGTGTTGGGTTGTTGTGAGGTATTGGGTTGTTGTGAGGCGTTGGGTTGTTGTGAGGTGGTGTGAGGTGTTACGTTATTTTGAAGTGTTAGGTTGTTGTAAGGTGCTCAGTTGCTGTGTAGTGTTGGGTTGTTGTGAGGTGTTGGGTTGTTGTGAGGTGTTGGGTTGTTGTGAGGTGTTGGGTTGTTGTGAGGTGTTAGGTTGTTGTGAGGTGTTGGGATGTTGTGAGGTGTTGGGTTGTTGTGAGGTGCTGTGAGGTGTTAGGTTATTGTGAAGTATTATGTTTTTGTAAGGTGCTCGGTTGCTGTGAAGTGTTGGGTTGTTGTGAGGCCTTGGGTTGTTGTGAGGTGTTGGGTTGTTGTGAGGTGTTAGGTTGTTGTGTGGTGTTGGGTTGTTGTGAGGCGTTGGTTGTTGTGAGGTGTTGGGTTGCTATGAGGCGTTGGATTGCTGTGACGTGTTGGGTTGTTGCGAGGTGTTGCGTTGTGAGGTGTTAGGTTGTTGTGAGGTGTCGTGAGGTGTTAGGTTGTTGTGAAGCGTTAGGTTGTTGTAAGGTGTTCAGTTGCTGTGAAGTGTTAGGTTGTTGTGAGGTGTTATGTTGTTGTGAGGTGTTGGCTTGTTGTGAGGTGTTGGGTTGTTGTGAGGCGTTGGTTGTCTTGAGGCGTTTGGTGGCTGTGAAGTGTTGGGCTGTTGTGAGGCGTTGGGTTGTTGTGAGGTGTTAGGTTGTTGTGAGGTTTTGGGTTGTTGTGAGGCGTTGGTTGTTGTGAGGTGTTGGGTTGCTATGAGGCGTTGGATTGCTGTGATGTGTTGGGTTGTTGCGAGGTGTTGCGTTGTGAGGTGTTAGGTTGTTGTGAGGTGTCGTGAGGTGTTAGGTTGTTGTGAAGCGTTAGGTTGTTGTAAGGTGTTCAGTTGCTGTGAAGTGTTAGGTTGTTGTGAGGTGTTATGTTGTTTTGAGGTGTTGGCTTGTTGTGAGGTTTTGGGTTGTTGTGAGGCGTTGGGCTGTTGTGAAGCGTTGGTTGTCTTGAGGCGTTTGATGGCTGTGATGTGGTGGGTTGTTGTGAGGTGTTAGGTTATTGTGAAGTGTTAGGTTGTTGTAAGGTGCTCAGTTGCTGTGAAGTGATGGGTTGTTTTGAGGTGTTGGGTTGTTGTGAGGTGTTGGGGTGTTGTGAGATGTTGGGTTGTTGTGAGGTGTTGGGTTGTTGTGAGGTGTTAGGTTAATGTGAAGTGTTAGGTGGTTGTAAGGTGCTCAGTTGTTGTAAAGTGTTGGGTTGTTGTAAGGTGTTAGTTTGTTGTGAGGTGTTGGGTTGTTGAGAGTTGTTAGGTTGTTGTGAGGTGTTTGGTTGTTGTGAAGTGTTGGGTTGTTGTGAGATGTTAGGTTGTTGCGAGACGTTGGGTTGTTGTGAAGTGTTGGGTTGTTGTGAGATGTTAGTTTGTTGCGAGATGTTGGGTTGTTGTGAAGTGTTAGGTTGTTGTGAAGTGTTAGGTTGTTGTAAGGTGCTCGGTTGCTGTGAACTGTTGGGTTGTTGTGAGGTGTTAGGTTATTGGGAAGTTTTAGGTTGTTGTAAGGTGCTCAGTTGCTGTGAAGTGTCAGGTTGTTGTGAGGTGTTATGTTGTTGTGAGGTGTTGGCTTGTTGTGAGGTGTTGGGTTGTTGTGAGGCATTGGGCTGTTATGAAGCGTTGGTTGTCTTGAGGCGTTGGGTGGCTGTGATGTGTTGGGTTGTTGTGAGGTGTTAGGTTATTGTGAAGTGTTAGGTTGTTGTAAGGTGCTCAGTTGTGTGAAGTGATGGGTTGTTTTGAGCTGTTGGGTTGTTGTGAGGTGTTGGGGTGTTGTGAGATGTTGGGTTGTTGTGAGGTGTTGGGCTGTTGTGAGGTTTTAGGTTAATGTGAAGTCTTAGGTGGTTGTAAGGTGCTCAGTTGCTGTAAAGTGTTGGGTTGTTGTAAGGTGTTAGTTTGTTGCGAGTTGTTGGGTTGTTGCGAGCTGTTAGGTTGTTGTGAGGTGTTAGGTTGTTGTGAGGTGTTGGGTTGTTGTGAAGTGTTGGGTTGTTGTGAGATGTTAGGTTGTTGCGAGACGTTGGGTTGTTGTGAAGTGTTAGGTTGTTGTGAAGTGTTAGGTTGTTGTAAGGTGCTCGGTTGCTGTGAAGTGTTGGGTTGTTGTGAGGTGTTAGGTTATTGTGAAGTTTTAGGTTGTTGTAAGGTGCTCAGTTGCTGTGAAGTGATGGTTTGTTGTGAGGTGTTGGGTTGTTGTGAGGTGTTGGGTTGTTGTGAGGCATTGGGCTGTTATGAAGCGTTGGTTGTCTTGAGGCGTTGGGTGGCTGTGATGTGTTGGGTTGTTGTGAGGTGTTAGGTTATTGTGAAGTGTTAGGTTGCTGTAAGGTGCTCAGTTGGTGTGAAGTGATGGGTTGTTTTGAGCTGTTGGGTTGTTGTGAGGTGTTGGGGTGTTGTGAGATGTTGGGTTGTTGTGAGGTGTTGGGCTGTTGTGAGCTTTTAGGTTAATGTGAAGTGTTAGGTGGTTGTAAGGTGCTCAGTTGCTGTAAAGTGTTGGGTTGTTGTAAGGTGTTAGTTTGTTGCGAGTTGTTGGGTTGTTGCGAGCTATTAGGTTGTTGTGAGGTGTTAGGTTGTTGTGAGGTGTTGGGTTGTTGTGAAGTGTTGGGTTGTTGTGAGATGTTAGGTTGTTGCGAGACGTTGGGTTGTTGTGAAGTGTTAGGTTGTTGTGAAGTGTTAGGTTGTTGTAAGGTGCTCGGTTGCTGTGAAGTGTTGGGTTGTTGTGAGGTGTTAGGTTATTGTGAAGTTTTAGGTTGTTGTAAGGTGCTCAGTTGCTGTGAAGTGATGGTTTGTTTTGAGGTGTTGGGTTGTTGTGAGGTGTTGCGTTGTGAGGTGTTAGGTTGTTGTGAGGTGTCGTGAGGTGTTAGGTTGTTGTGAAGCGTTAGGTTGTTGTAAGGTGTTCAGTTGCTGTGAAGTGTTAGGTTGTTGTGAGGTTTTATGTTGTTTTGAGGTGTTGGCTTGTTGTGAGGTTTTGGGTTGTTGTGAGGCGTTGGGCTGTTGTGAAGCGTTGGTTGTCTTGAGGCGTTTGATGGCTGTGATGTGTTTGGTTGTTGTGAGGTGTTACGTTATTGTGAAGTGTTAGGTTGTTGTAAGGTGCTCAGTTGCTGTGAAGTGATGGGTTGTTTTGAGGTGTTGGGTTGTTGTGAGGTGTTGGGGTGTTGTGAGATGTTGGGTTGTTGTGAGGTGTTGGGTTGTTGTGAGGTGTTAGGTTGTTGTGAGGTATTGGGTTGTTGTGAGGTGTTGGGTTGTTGTGAGGTTTTGGGTTGTTGTGAGGTGTTAAGTTAATGTGAAGTGTTAAGTTGTTGTGAGGTGCTAGGTTGTTGCGAAGTGTTGGGTCGTTGTGACTTATTGTGTTGTTGTGAGGCGTTGGGTTGCTGTGAGGTGTTAGTTTGTTGTGAGGTGTTGGGTTGTTGTGAAGTGTTGGGTTGTTGTGAGGTGTTGCATTGTTGTGAGGTGTTTGGTTGTTGTGAGTTGTTAGGTTGTTGCGAGGTGTTGGGTTGTTGTGAGTAGTTGCGTTGTTGTGAGGCATTAAGTTGTTGTGAGGTGTTGGATTGTTGTGAAGTGTTAGGTTGTTGTAAGGTGCTCGGTTGCTGTGAAATGTTGGGCTGTTGTGAGGCGTTAGTTTGTTGCGAGGTGTTGGGTTGTTGTGAGGTGTTAGGTTGTTGTGAGGTGTTAGTTTGTTGTGAGGTGTTGGGTTGTTGTGAAGTGTTGGGTTGTTGTGAGGTTTTGCATTGTTGTGAGGTTATAGGTTGTTCTGAGGTGTTAGTTTTTTGCGTGGTGTTGGGTTGTTGTGAGGTGTTGCGTTGTTGTGAGGTGTTAAGTTGTTATGAGGTGTTAGGTTGTTGCGAGGTGTTGGGTTGTTGTGAGGTGTTGGGTTGTTGTGAGCTGTTTGGTTTTTGTGACGTGTTAGGTTGTTGTGAGGTGTTGGGTTGTTGTGAGGTGCTGGGGTGTTGTAACTTTTTCGGTTATTGTGAGGTGCTCTTTTGCTGTGAGGTGTTGGGTTGTTGTGAGGTGTTGGGTTGTTGTGAGGGGTTAGGTTGTTGCGAGGTGTTGGGTTGTTGTGAGGTGTTGCGTTGTTGTGAGGTGTTGGGTTGTTGTGAGGTGTTAAGTTGTTGCGAGGTGTTGGGTTGTTGTGAGGTGTTAGGTTGTTGTTAGGTGTTAGGTTGTTTTGAGGTGTTGGGTTGTTGTGAGGTGTTGGGTTGTTGTGAGGTGTTTGGTTTTTCCGAGGTGTTGCGTTGTTGTGAGGTGCTTGGTTGCTGTGAGGTGTTGGGTTGTTGTAAGTTGTAGGTTGTTGCGAGGTGATGGGTTGTTGTGAAGTGTTGGGTTGTTGTGAGGTGTTAGGTTGTTGTGAGGCGTTAGGTTGTTGTGAGGCGTTAGGTTCTTGTGAGGTGTTAGGTTGTTGTGAGGTGTTAGGTTGTTGTGAGGTGTTAGGTTGTTGTGGGGTGTTAGGTTGTTGTGAGGCGTTAGGTTGTTGTGAGGTGTTAGGTCGTTGTGAGGTGTTAGGTTGTTGTGAGGTGTTGGGTTTTTTCGAGGTGTTGAGTTGTTGTGAAATTTTGGGTTGTTGTGAGGTGTTGCATTGTTGTGAGGTGCTCGGTTGCTGTGAGGTGTTGGGTTGTTGTAAGATGTTAGGTTGTTGCGAGGTGTTGTGTTGTTGTGAAGTGTTGGGTTGTTGTGAGGTGTTGCGTTGTTGTGAGTTGTTAGGTTGTTGTGAGGCGTTAGCTTGTTGTGAGGTGTTAAGTTGTTGTGAGGTGTTGGGTTGTTGTGAGATGTTGGGTTGTTGTGTGGCGTTAGGTTGTTGTGAGGTGTTAAGTTGTTGTGAGGTGTTGGGTTGTTGTGAGGTGTTGGGTTGTTGTGAGGCGTTAGGTTGTTGTGAGGTGTTAAGTTGTTGTGTTGGGTTGTTGTGAGTTGTTGGGTTGTTGTGAGGTGTTGGGTTGTTGCGAGGTGTTTGGTTGTTGTGAGGTGTTGGGTTGTTGTGAGGTGTTGGGTTGTTGTGAGGTGTTGGGTTGTTGTGAGGTGTTGGGTTGTTGTGAGGCGTTGGGTTGTTGTGAGGCGTTAAGTTGTTGTGAGGTGTTGGTTTGTTGTGAGGTGTTTGGTTGTCGTGAGGTGTTGGGTTGTTGTGAGGTGAAGGCAGCCCAATATTGGGGAGCTCATGTGTGTCAATGGATTTTGCCACCCTCTGATCTTGCAATCATGGAATGGTCTCCAACCTGATCCATCACCATCTTTCCCCATAATGATCGAATAAAGAACCTAAAAAGCACAGGAGAATGTGTCTGCACCCAGACTTTCTACCCAGCAATACCATTCCTGACCTAGCTCCGAAACCCTGAGAGAAACTGAATATTTAATTTGTGCAATGATAGAATGTAAAGCTCTGATAGATTCTCCCATTCAATTTTGTATTTTGCTAGTTCTCACACCGCCCTGTCATCAGAGATTCATCGAGGTGTTTTTAGTAAATTCTGTTCAAACAGAAATTTGTAACATTCTTTTAAATCTCTCAATAAATGTGACACCACATCCAAATTAATAACAATGTGCATTCCAACTCCTCTCTTTATATTTACCACTGATATCTACGTTTTCAGTGACTCACATATCTATGCATTACACAAGCATCTTGTTTCAGTATTGCTCCTGTCAGCCAGAGAGAAGTAATGGGTTCTCTCACTAGTGATCCCAACTCAAACTCAACAAACCTTTTGTTGACGGGGGTCAGTTGTCAGTTTCATTCCTGAGAACAGTCAAGGAACCTCCATCCAGGTCACTGTTCCTAATGTATAATTCCCAATGAGGGTAACAGTAGGGCTGCTTTGTCCTGGATGGTGTAAAGCTTCTTGAGTGTTGTTGGAGCTGCACTCACCCAGGCAAGTGGAGAGTCTCCTATCACACTCCTGACTTGTTGATAGTGGACAGCCTTTGGGGAGTCGGGACATAAGTTACTCGCTGCAGGATTCCCATCCTTTGACCTGCTCTTGTAGCCACAGTATTTATATGGCTAGTCCAGTTCAGTTTCTGGTCAATGGTAACCCCCAGGATGTTGATAGTGGGGGATTCAGTCATGGTAATGCCATTGAACGTCAAGGGGCGATGGTTGGATTCTCTCTTGTTGGAGATGGTCATTGCCTGACACTTGTGTGGCGTGAATGTTACTTGCCACTTGTCAGCCCAAGCCTGGATATTGTCCCGGTCTTGCTGCATTTGGACATGGGCTGCTTCAGTATCTGAGGAGTTGCAAATGGTGCTGAACATTGTGCAATCATCAGTGAACATCCCCACTTCTGACCTTATGTTGGAAGGAAGGTCATTGATGAAGCAGCTGAAGATGGTGTGTGTCTATGCTGTGCTATCTGCTTATGTTGCATGGTTACATGTGTGTTATGTGTTTTTTTGACTCATCCCTTGTTTAGCTCAGAGTGAGATTTGTTCTGGTTTTTTGGTTAGTGCATTGCAGATGCTCAACACAGACTAGAGTTATTGAACTAAATGCCCTGTAACATTCTCATCTTAATCTGTCTCCATTATTTCTATCAGCCATCCCATTTCATGAGCAGATGCCCGATCTCTTGCTCTGACCTTGTACCTCATGTGAAGATAACACACACAGAACATTAAACATCTTAGCAAAGCAAGCCTGGCTAATGACTGACGGGAAGGGGCAGAGGGTTCAGGCCTGGGCATGGTACCGTTGAGGGAACTAGCAATGGAAGCAGCTTGCTTTAGGAAGAGAATGAAAGATTAATGGGTTGTGTTTTGCTAGACCAAAGTCCTTTGGGTTCTGAAATATTAATGACAATTAATATGTAGAGAGGCAGGAGAGAGAGGGTAATTTTCAATGACAGGTGGCTCCAGCCCTGTCAACAGCAGTGACCAAAGACGCAATAAAAGTCCCAGGATTTTCGACAAAACGGGGTTTGTTATAAAGAGCGATTAAAGAGCAGCTCATCTCCAGGGAGTTGCAGGAACACGGTAACAGCTGTGTTACTGAGATGCATGCATGCAGAGCTGGTTAAGATTCTGATTTCAGGAGCATGTGCTGGCACCAACACCAACTGCTTCCTACTTTAACACGCAGTAAAGAAAAGACGGTGCTTGCATTTCCACAGCAGCTATCACAGTCTTAGTACATGTAGTTTATAAGTCTGGCACCAGACTCCTGAAGCAACTGTTCTACTCTGAACTCAGTCACGATAGGAGACTCCTAGGAGGACAGCAGAAATGTTTTAGGGATGTTCTCAAAGCTTTCCTGAAGAGGTCAAACATCCCCACTGATTTATGAGGGACCCTGGGTTGTAACCGACCAAAATAGAGAAGGTTTATTCGGGAAGGCACCGAACACATCGCGAGACTTTGTCGGGAACATGCAGAGGTGAAGTTGAGGCGTCAGAGGGAGCGCACAAACCTCCAACAACCCATCTACCCAACCCTTCAAACACCATCTACCCTGCATGTGACAGAGTCTGTAGGTCGCACACTGGACTTAGCAGCCACTACAGAACCCATCGAACCAGTGTGGAACATACGAGTTAGGGGCAAGAGTAGGCCTCCACTCGGCCCCTCGAACCTGTTCCACCATGCAGTAAGATTATGGCTGATCTGAATGTAACCTCAACATCACATTCCTGCCTATCCCCCTTGTTAATCAAGAATCTATCTAGCTCGGCCTTAAAAATATTCAAAGACTCTGCTTCTAACCCCTTTTGAGGAAGAGAGTTCCAAAGACTCACAACCCTCCGAGAGAAAAAAAATTCTCCTCATCTCTTATTTTTAAACAGTGACCCCTAGTTCTAGATTCTCCCACAAGAGGAAACATTCTCTCCAAATCTCCCCTACCAAGACCCCTCAGGATCTTAAAGGTTTCAATTAAGTCACCTCTTACTCTTCTAAATTCCAGCCTAACTAGTCCAGCCTTTCCTCATTAGACAACCTGATCATTCCTTGTATTGGTCTAGTAAACCTTCTGTGAACTGTTTCTAAGGTACTTACATCTTTCTTTAAATAAGGAGACCAGTACTATACACAATACTCCAGATGTGGTCTCACCAATGCCCTGCACAACTGGAGCATAACCTCCCTACTTTTGTAATCAATTCCCCTCACAATAAATGATAACCTTCTATTAGCTTCCTAATTACCTGTATACTAACCTTTTGTGATTCATGCACTCGGACACCCAGATCCCTCTGAATCGCAGAGCTCTGCAATCTCTCACCATTTAGATAATAAGCTTCTTTTTTATTCTTCCTGCAATTTACTTTCCTACCTATCTTTGTATCATCAGCAAATTTAGCGACCATCCCTTCGGTCCCTTCATCCAAGTCACTAATATAAATTGTAAAAAATTGAGGTCCCAGCACTGATCCCGGTGGCACACCACTTGTCACATCTTGCCAACCAGAAAAAGATCCATTTATGCCAACTGTCTGCTTCCTGTTAGCTAGCCAATCTTCTATCCATGCCATTATCTTACCCCCTACACCATGAGCTTTTATTTTCTGCAATAACCTTTGATGTGGCACTTTATCAAATGCCTTCTGGAAATCTAAGTACATCCATCAGTTCCCCTTTATCCATAGTACATGTGACTCCTTCAAAGAAGCAAGCTGTCCTCAATACAGAGGGACTGACTCAGAGGAAGAGTATACATAAATGCACTCTCTGATCCCTCTCTCTTTCCTGTTTCTCCCTTACCCCTTGGTCTCTCTCCATTGTCTCCGCACTTATGTTTTAACTGTGGGCTGACCAATAATTCCCTTGCCTTACACCTCCCAGCATTAAATCTCACTTGACATCTTCCTGAGCAGTCTCTGTCCTCCTGAACTTCTATTTTGCAGGGTTACGGAGAGAAGGCAGGGGAGTGGACTAACTGAGTTGCTCTTGCCAACAGCCGGCATAAACATGATGGGCCGAATGGCCTCCATCTATGTTGTATCCATTCTATGATTCAAAGTCACTTCAATGCGAGGCAGGCTCCCTTGTTCTGAGGAATAAATGAGGAAATGGCTGCCACATTGGAATTCTGCACAATGGGAGTGAATGGGAATAGACGTGTGCAATGGAATTCTAAAGATGTGAATTATTCAAGCCTTACTTTGGTCCTCACTCCAACACTAATGAGATTTTAACACTTGGGATATCACATTATTGGTGATATTTTCCTTCTGTTTCATAGCATTAATGATTGGAAAGGTTGCTAAATTTCATTTGAGTGAATTGTTGTGATTCTGGTAATAAAATACAGGGACAATTCCAAACATTCCTGTAAATTGGGGTCTCCGGTGACATTATTCGTGGTGACCTGGGAGTTATTGTGAGAAACGTAGTGGAACACATGGTTAGCCAGATGCCAATCAGGATAAGTAGTGACATATTTGAAAAAGTCAGGGTATCAACAGACTACAGTAAATTGACTGGCTCAAACTTTAGACCAATTAGGAGAAAGATTTATTGGTAACAGGGAACAGAGGAGATCTACCCAGGTCCTGTACAGTTTGCCCTGAGCAGAAACCACTTTGGGTCTAATTATCTCCCCTCCTGAGATATTACTGTGGATCTCAAGGCAGATAGTCCAGGGTCTGGTTCCACAGAATCATAGGCCAGAATCTTTGGGTCAGTGTGCTAGTGCAGGCCCCACCGTGCAAAATGACGCACGGTGATGTCAGGCGTGCGTCCCGACATCACCGCGCGTCATCAGGTCTTCAGTTCGACAGGCGCGCTCCGAAGCTGGCTGCGTGCCCGCCGAGCTGTCAAAGGCCTATTAAGGCCATTTAAATATCAATTTAAATAATTAACATAGCTGCCCATCCAACCTTAAGGTTGGCAGGCCGGCAAAGAGCCCAGGCGACCTTCGCATTTATCATGCAACCTCATCCACACGCGCGATGAGGTTTCATGAAGGTTTTTAAACTTCAATAAAAATTTTAACTAAAATTCATCTCTTCTCATACTCTCTCTTTGCTTCTCTCATTTGAATTTTTCACTTCCCATCTGAAACTTGTATATTCAGCCTGGCTGTTGGTTGTATTATCTATCATGCTCCCTATTGATGTGGTGCCCTGAGGGATGATTCCATGTTTTCCTGATGACTGGGTCTGATGTATTTGGGAAGGTAGTGTATCACATCAGAGTTTCCAGAAGCTCAGAATGGCCTTCACCAGCTCCCATTCTCTTTTTCACTCAAGCTATTTTGGCCTTCCAAGGTTCAGACCACATTCTTGGTGAATCTTACGTCCCTAATACTGTTTTCCTTGCCGACTTATCTAAGTAAATTCAGGTTGTGTGTACAAGCTCTGGAATCCCTTCCCTAAGCCTCTACACCCCTCAATCTCTCTCTCCTCCTTTAAGACGCTCTTTAAAACCTACCTCTTTGACTAAACTTTTGGTCGCCTGTTCTAATATCTGTTTATGTGGCTCGGGACCAAAGTACAGTTTGTGCATACTTCACTTTATGTGAGCGACTGTGGTCATCTGTTAGCAGAAAGCAGAATATTGCTATCTGAGGCCTGGAGTCAGGCTTTACCTACCATGCAAATTTATTATCAAGTAAACAAGCAGCCAACAAAGTATTCATACAGCAAACTTGCTCCCGCAATGCTCTGCTTTTAAAATTCACAACCTCGTTTCCAAATCCGTCCATGGCCTCGTCCCACCCTATCTCTGTAAGCTCATACAGCCCTACTGACAACTCTGCCCACCCGCAATTCTGGCTCTTGAGAATCCCTGACTTTAATCACTCCAACTGTGTCTTCAACTGCCAGGGCCTTAAGCTCTGGAATCTCTTCCCTAAGCCTCTACGCCCCTCAATCTCTCTCTCCTCCTTCAAGACGCTCTTTAAAACCTACCTCTTTGACTAAGCTTTTGGTCACCTGTCCTAATATCTGTTTATGTGGCTCGGGACCAAAGTGTGTTTGATAATCACTCTTGTGAGGCACCTTGGGACATTTCACGACCTTAAAAGGATTGTATAAATACAGTAATTGTTATTATTGGTCAGCTCTTCAACTCGAATAAAATCAGAAATATTTCATGATAGAAGCAATATTCTTATATTTTCTTTATTTCACCATTTCACAAAGCTAATTGATTATTTCTCTTTCAAACCTACAGATAGACTCTCTGATTTGGAAGGGTTGATCAGTGTGATTGTTTAAAAAAGTGACTGAAAACCAGAACGACTGTTCAAAGTCTTTCAGAAAGATGATAACCTGCATGTATTTTGATACAGATCCAGCAGGATGTTTGCAATTGAAATGAGTTCTCTGGTCACTTTCTCAGCTACTAGACAAACCAACCCTAAAACCAATCACGATTCTCTCGTGCTGTATCGTGACTTGTGTGAGCGAAGCTGGTTTTTAACCTCCGACTCAGCCTTCAGGTTGCTTTCTCCTAAAGAACTTGAACCCTGTGATGATTGGAGTGCTTGAAACTGACACTTTGAGTGTGAAATAGATGATGCTTCACTGGCCCAGTATCAAGGTCTCCCATTTAAATGAGCTTTAAATTTACAATGAAAAAATGTATTTCAGCGAGGAAGGAAAGGCAAAACTCATTCCCCACATTTTCCATGAGCACTTATCAGAAGAGCACAGTACAGAGAGGCAGACAAAGAACTCACTGTAAGACGGAGATAACTTTGCAATAAAAATTGTTGCATTACATTTTCAGATGGAAAAACATTTTCTGGTAATCAGGTCTGAAAGCAGGATGCCTCGCCATTGAGGTGGGATTGGGGCCAATCCTACTACCACACTGCTTACCATTCTGATGTGTTCTCCTTTGATCTGTTTTGTAATGGGATGTTCACTAATATAAAACGGTGGAATTTAGAGGGTAATTTAAACGCTCAACACATTTTGTTCCCATACTGCTTATCTGAAACAGAATATTTTTTTGGGGGGGGGGTGTTGTTGTTGGGGAATGGTCCTCAGTTTAACAAGTGGCTGTAGAACCAATGCTGAGTCTTGTTCAACATCCAGCTCATTCTCTGAAAACAGATTAGGTGACGCACTGGATCATTAAAATACAGCGGCAATGGACAGGAAGGGATGGGAAGAGGGAACTCCAACAACATTGTATACAGTGAGAACAAATACATTCATACCGCATGTACCTTCAATAGACAAGACCCCAAGATCCTTCAAGGAGCAGAAGCAGGGGAGATAACCAACAGTATGGTCAAAAAAACAAGACTGTCAAGAGATTTTTAAAATGAAAAAGGTTGCAAAGGGAAGGGTTTAGGAAGAGGGTTCCAGAGAGCAGCACTGACATCACTCTGGTGTAAGTAGGATTGACTGCGAAAAGGTCAGGTCCATTGGAATTCGATAGAATGTGAGAAAATAGATGGCATTTGGCCCATCAATCCTTTGTGCAAGGGCACTGAATACAACAGGCTGTGTGGGCCTTTAGTCTGTTACTAAAATTTATTTTCACATGGACCATACAGTGCCGAAGGGGCCATTCGGCCCAAGTCGTTTATGCTGGTGTTTCTCCTTCACATGATTCTCCTCCTTATCCATCTCTCTCATTTCAGAGTTCTTGGATTTGTGAGGAGGAACCTTTGGCATTGCAACAAAAATATCAGAGTTAAAGCTTATCAGACATTTGTTCGTCCAATCCTGGCATATGCAAGTTATGTGTAGGATCCTTAAATGGTGAGAGATATAAATAAGATTGGAGTGATCCAGAGCTGTGCTGCATGATACTGTATGAATCACTATGGGAAATACACCAGGGTCACATCCTGGATCAAAGATTTGGAATGGGAATCACTACAGAAAAGGAAGGAGTTAAACAGATGGACCATGTTCTATAAAATATGGAATCGACTGGTGGGAATTGACAGAATCAAGTACCTGGTGCCCTGGGCAATGACAAAACACAAGGTAGCCATCCACACAGAATACAAAGACCATTTGTTTCCAAGACAAGTGCATCAACAATCTTTCATCCCAAGGGCAATCCCACAGTGGAACAAGCTGTCAAAGGAAATAGTCTGGCCCCATCACTGGAAATCTCCAAGACCCGTCATTAGATTATTTCTATTTATAAGTTTTCATTACCAGGACTACCATCTCAGTAGGACATGTCTGGTTTAGTTAGCGCTACCCACAGAAATGTTGGCGGAATACAGGTATTAGCTTGGGATGCTGACACAACTAAAGTAGAAACAGAAATCTCCCAGCCTTTCAGCCCGTCTTTCTATTCCCTTCTCTCTCATGTACTCATCTAGTTTCCTTTTGAAAGCAACTCAGCTTTATTGCTTCAACCACTTTCATTGGGAACTAGTTCTCACCACTCCTGAGTAAAGAAATAAAAAGAAAGAACAATTTGCATTTATATTGCGACTTTCATGACTACCAGATGTCTCAAAGTGCTTTACAGCCAATGAAGCCAGGGAAATCAACCCTGGTTCAGTGAAGAGTGCAGGAGGGTATGCCAGGAGCAGCACCAGGCATATCTAAAAATAAGGTGTCAACCTGGTGAAGCTATAACACAGGACTACTTGCATGCCAAACATAGGCAGCAAGTGATGGACTGAGCTAAGCAATCCCACAACCAACGGATCAGATCTAAGCTCTGCAGTCCTGCCACAACCAGTTGTGAATGGTGGTGGATAATTAAACAATTCACTGGAGGAGGAGGATCCACAAATATCCCCATCCTCCATGATGGGGGAGCCCAGCACATCAGTGCAAAAGAAAGGCTGAAACATTTGCTACAATCTTCAGCAAAAAGTGCCAAGTGGATGATCCATCTCAGCCTCCTCCGGAGGTCCCCAGCATCACAGATGCCAGTCTTCGGCCAATTCGATTCACTCCATGTGATATCAAGAAACAACTGAAGGCACTGTATACTGCAAAGGCTATGGGGCCTGACAATATTCCAACAATAGTACCGAAGACTTGTGCTCCAGAACTTGCCGCGCCCCTAGCCACAGTGTTCTAGTACAGCTACAACACTGGCATCTACCCAGCTATGTGGAAAATTGCCCAGGTATGTCCTGTACACAAAAAGCAGGACAAATCCAACCCGGCCAATGACTGCCACATCAGTCTACTCTCAACTATCAGTAAAGTAATGGAAGGGGTCACCAACAGTGCTATCAAGCGGCACTTACTTAGCAATAACCTGCTCACTGATGCCCAGTTTGGGTTCTGCCAGGGCCACTCAGCTCCTGACCTCATTACAGCCTTGGTTCAAACATGGACAAAAGAGCTGAACTCCCAAGGTGAGGTGAGAGTGACTGCCCTTGACATCAAGGCAGCATTTGACCGAGTGTGACATCAAGGAGCCCCAGCAAAACTGGAGTCAATGGGAATCAAGGGGAAAACTCTCCGCTGGTTGGAATCATACCCAGCACAAAGGAAGATAGTTGAGCTTGTTGGAGGTCAATATCTCAGCTCCAGGACATCACTGCAGGAGTTCCTCAGGGTAGTATCCCTGGCCCAACCATCTTCAGCTGCTTCATCAATGACCTTCCTTCCATCATAAGGTCAGAAGTGGGGATGTTCACTGATGATTGCACAATGTTCAGCAAAATTCGCAACTCCTCAGATATTGAAGCAGTCCATGTCCAAATGCAGCAAGACCTGGACAATATCCAGGCTTGGGCTGACAAGTGGCAAGTAACATTAACAATTGACCATCTCCAACAAGAGAGAATCCAACCATTGACCCTTGATGTTCAATGGCATTACCATGACTGAATCCCCTACTATCAACATCCTGGGGGTTACCATTGACCAGAAACTGAACTGGACTGGCCATATAAATACTGTGGCTACAAGAGCAGGTCAGAGGCTAGGAATCCTATGATGAGTAACTCACCTTCCTGATTCCCCAAAGCCTGTCCACCATCTACAAGGCACAAGTCGGAGTGTGATGGAATACACCCCGCTTGCCTGGATGAGTGCAGCTCCCACAACACTCAAGAAGCTTGACACTGTCCAGGACAAAGCAGCCCGCTTGATTGGCACCACATCCACAAACATTCACTCCCTCCACCATCGACGCACAGTAGCAGCAGTGTGTACCATCTACAAGATGCACTGCAGGAATTTACCAAGACTTCGATAGGACCTTCCAAACCCACAACCACTACCATCTAGAAGGACAAGGGCAGCAGATACATGGAAACACCATCACCTGGAATTTCCCATCCAAATCACTCACCGTCCTGACTTGGAAATATATCACCGTTCCTTCACTGTCCCTGGGTCAAAATCCTGGAACTCCCTCCCTAACAGCACTGTGGGTGTACCTACACCACATGGACTGCAGCAGTTCAAGAAGGCAGCTCACTGCCAACTTCTCAAGGGCAACTAAGGATGGGCATTAAATGCTGGCCCAGCCAGCGAAGCCCACATCCTGTGAATGAATAAAAAAAAAGTACTTCTTGTAGTGTAGTCACTGTTGTAGGAAACATAGCAGCCAATTTGTACACAGCAAGATCCCACAAACAGCAATGTGATCATGGTCAGATTATCTTTTTTGTGATGTTTGTTAGGGGTAAATATTGGCCAGGACACTGGGGAGAACTCCCCTGCTCTTCTTCAAAATAGTGCTGTGGAATCTTTTACTTCCATGCAATCGGGAGGTGGGGCTTTGGTTTAATGTTTCCTCCAAAAGATGGCACCTCCAACAGTGCAGCAGTTTCAGGAGAGAGTTTCAGAAGGCCAGAGTCATACAGACTAATTGCTTTCTCCATCTCCTACTTGGGCAGTTTTTTGTTTCTGGCTTTAATATGGCTACTTAATCTTCCACTAATTCCACTTCAGAAAGCCACACAAACACCAAATGACTTGTGAAAATTGAAATGTCAGGAGACACAGGCTACCCCAAATGATGTATGAATTATGTAAATGTGAAGAATCCAGATTAAAACATTTGAAAGTAGTAGCCACAGAATTATACACAATATTCTAACTGTGGCCTCACCAGAGACTTTCCAAAGGTTATAATGCCTGGTGATGGCTCTTAATCTAATGCAGTTCAGATATTTCGCACTCCTTGAGAAAGTTTAGTGATAACCGCTTGATGATTTAATCAACTGACCAGTAATCACCCTCGGCACTCTCTAACCATTGCAAAGAAAAGAGTCTCTGATATACCTGCAGCATGCCCATGGAGACAGTGACAGAACTGTTGCTTTGTGTTATTTCTGTCTCTCAATGCGTTGCAGCATTCAGTTTGACATTAAAATGTCAAACGAGACCCTTTTGTGTATTGTGATATCTACAAATCTGTCTTGGTACTGAAGGATTCTAAACTTCCCTTGTTTTCACACGTGGCCCTGACTGAGTGATGGTTTGGAAAGCTTCTTACCATCCCCACCCCGCTTGTCCAATACATAGAAAAGCTTAGAGTTAATATTGAGCAGAATAGACCTGAGCACTATGTTGGGTGCAAGTTCATCTTAGAGCAGAGGGGTTAAGAGGAGCTTTGCTAGAGATGCTCAAAGTCCTGGAAGAGTTTTGATTAAGTAAACAAGGAGAAACTGTTTCCAGTGACAGGAGGGTCAGTAACCAGAGGAAACAAATTTAAGGTGATTGACAAAAGAACCAAACAGAAGATGAGAAAACATTTTTTTTACACAGTGAGTTGTTGTGATCCCGAATGCACGATCTGAAAGTGTGGTGGAAGCAGATTCAATAATAACTTTCAAAAAGGGAATTGAATAAATATTTGAAGAGGAAAGGTCTGCAGGGCTATGAGGAAAAAGCAGACAATGGGACTAATTGGATAGTTTTTTTCAAAGAGTCGGCACAGGCACAAAGGGCTGAATGGCCTCCTTCTGTAAAGTTCCATTCTATGATTCAGTGGTTACACAGAGCAGGGTCCATTGGGCGAGAGCAAAAAAAAAAGAGAAAGCAATTGATGAATGATGCATTTCTCCCATTAGTTAACTGCCCTGTCCCCAGCCTCTCCTCTTCTTCAGAGACCTACTCGAACAGGGAGAGGGTTGAGAAACTGCACATTCTGGGCTGTTTCACTCTTCATTTAGTTTTGTTTTAAATTGAGGAGAAGGCAAAATCTTCAGTGGAGGATATTTTATATACATGGCCCTTTGTTGTGTCACAGAACTGCACACGTACACACAATGGGAGTACCGTGTACATAAATAAAGATGCAAGACTCTAACCAAACCTCCTGTGAACAGTCTTCACAAGCCAATCTCTTTGTTAAGTCCCAATACACGGAGAGGTAAAATGCCAATTTACAGATGCATAACTGTGGAAATTACTAATTGAGCTTGTTGCTGTTGCAATAATAAGGTCTTGCATTTCTATAGTGCCTTTCACAACCTCAGGATGTCCCAAAACGTTTCACAGCCAATGAAATAGTTTTGAAATGCCATCACTGTTGTAATTTACTCTCTCTCCTCCTCTTTTTCTCTGACTCTCCAATTTTCTCTCTCTCTCTCCCACTAACTATCTTTCTCTCTGTCTGTCTGTCGTTCTCAGGTTTGGATAATAATATCTCTTTATGTTTAGAGATGGAAAGCAGCCAGGGGTTATTAGTCCTGAACATCTCGAAGCAGAAATCAGCTATGATGAAGGATCAGGCTTGCTTGTGAACCAGTTGAATATTTCTTGTGATGTTCACCATCTCATCTCACATGGATAGTTGCATGGGCAGGGCAAAGGGATTCAGCTTGAGTTAGGACCTTTTTTTTATTCTTTCATAGAATGTGGACATCGCTGGCTAGGCCAGCAATCCTGAGTTGCCCTTGAGAAGGTGATGGTGAGCTGCCTTCTTAAACTGCTGCAGTCCATGTAGTATAGGTACCCCCACAGTGCTGTTAGGGAGGGAGTTCCAGGATTTTGACCCAGCGACAGTGAAGGAATGGCGATATATTTCCAAGTCAGGATGGTGAGTGACTTGGAGGGGTGATGTTCCCATGTGTCTATTGTCCTTGCCTTTCTAGCTGGTAGTGGTTGTGAATTTGGAAGGTGCTGTCGAAGGAGCCTTGGCAAGTTGCTGCAGTGGATCTTGTAGGTAGTACACACTGCTGCGACTGTGGGTCGTTAGTGGAGGGGGTGAATGTTTGTAAATGGGGTGCCAATCTAGTGGGCTGCTTTGTCCTGGATGGTGTTGAGCTTCTTGAGAGTCATCCAGGCAAGTGGGGAGTATTCCATCACACTTCTGACTTGTGCCTTGTATATTGTGGACAGACTTTGGGGATTCAGGAGGTGAGTTACTTGTCATAGGATTCCCAGCCTCTGACCTGCTCTTGTAGCCACAGTATTTATATGGCTAGTCCAGTTCTGTTTCTGGTCAATAGTAACCCCAGGATGTAGATAGTGAGGGATTCAGTGATGGTAAAGCCATTAAGTGTCAAGGAGAGATGGTTAGATTCTCTCTTGTTGGAGATGGTCATTGCCTGGTACTTGTGTGGTGTGAATGTTACTTGCCACTTGTCAGCCCAAACCTGGATATTGTCCAGGTCTGGCTGCAATTGGATATGGGCTGCTCCAGTACCTGAGCAGTCGCAAATGGTGCTGAACATTGTGCAATCATCAGTGAACCTCCCCACTTCTGACCTTATGATGGAAGGAAGGTCATGAAGCAGCTGAAGATGGTTGGGCCTAGGACACTACCCTGAGGAACTCCTGCAGTGAGGTCTTGAGACTAAGATGATTGACCTCCAGTAACCACAATCATCTTTCTTTGTGCTAGGTATGACTCCAACCAGCGGACATTTTTCCCCTGATTCCCATTGACTCCAGTTTTGCTAGGGCTCCTTGATGTCACACTCGGTCAAATGCTGCCTTGATTCAAGGGCAGTCACTCTCACCTCACCTCTGGAGTTCAGCTCTTTTATCCATGTTTGAACCAAGGTTGTAATGAGGTCAGGATCGAGCTAAGTGGCCCTGGCAGAACCCAAACTGTGCAACAGTGAGCAGTTTATTGCTAAGCAAGTGCCGCTTGTTAGCATTGTTGATGACCCCTTCCCATTACTTTACTGATGGTGAAGAGGTTGGATTGGCTGGTTTGAATTGGTCCTGCTTTTTGTGTACAGGACAAACCTGGGCAACTTTCCACTTTGTCGGGTAGATGTCAATGTTGTAGCCAGACTGGAAAGGTTTGATTTGTATTCCCTGGAATTTAGAAGATTGAGGGATGATCGCTTGAGGTGTTTAAAATGTTAAAATGGTTTGATAGGGTAGGTCAGAGAAACAAAGGCCCATGGTGGGCTGGGGGTTTGGGGGGTCGGAGTCCAGAACAAGGGGATATAACCTTAAAATGAGAGCCAGGCAGTTCAGGGGTGATGTCAGGAAGCACTTCTTCACACAAAGGCTAGTGGAAATCTGGAACTCGCACCCAATAAAGCTGTGAATGCTGGGGATCAATTATGAGTTTTCAAAATTGTGGTTGAAAGATCTTTGTGAGTTAAGGGTATCAGTTAAGGTATATGGAATAAAGGTGGATTAATGGAGTTGAGGTTCAGTGCAGCCACAATCTAATAGATTGGCAGAACAGGTTCAAGGGACTGAATGGCCTCCTCCTTCTCCTATGTCCAGATGGTGTCTGTCTGAAGGAGTGTTCCTTCTTTATAAAACCCTGAGTCTGTGAATCAAATTATGTGAAAATTGTGACTGCCTTTTCCAAAACTGACAAATATATGTCAAGAAATTGGCAGATCAGAAAATGAGCGATGCAACAGATTTAATTAGTTTCACTTTGATTAAGGAGCAGGCAAGGAATTAATAATTAATTTATTGTTAGAAACAGAATTCAAATCTAACAGAATCTCTTCGAATCTTAGAGCAGCCATGATCTAATGGCTTAAGGAGCTGAATGACCCTTTCCTGTTCCTATAATTGTAACTTGGTGCCAATGCTTACAGACAATGCTCCAGACATCACTATCACCATCCCTGTTCTGTCTTGTCCCAGAGGAGGTGACACAGTGGCATACAGCTGGGAGGGAGCTGCCCTGGCAGTCCTCAACATCGACTCCAAACCTCATGAAGTCTCATGGTATCAGGTCAAACATGATTGCCACCTACCACCCTCCCACCAACGCCACCTCCATGCTGAACACCATTTGGAAGAAACACTGAGGGTGGCAAGGGTACAAAATGTCCCCTGGGTGGGGGACTTCAGTGTCCATCACCAAGAGCGGCTCTGTCTGACCACTGACTGAGTTGGCCATGTCTAAAGGACATAGCTACCAGACTGGGTCTGCGGCAGGTGGTGAGGGAACCAACAAGCGGGAAAAACCTACTTGACCTCATCATCACCATCTCAGTCCAAGTACATCACTGCAGGAGTTCCTCAGGGTAGTGTCCTCGGCCCAACCATCTTCAGCTGCTTCATCAATGACCTTCCTTCCATCATAAGGTCATAAGTGGGAATGTTCGCTGATAATTGCACAATGTTCAGCACCATTCGATACTCCTCAGATACTGAAGCAGTCCTTGTCCAAACGCAGCAAGACCTGGACAACATTCAGGTTTGGGCTGACAAGTGACAAGTAACAATGGCACCACACAACTGCCAGACAATGATCATCTCCAACAAGCTTAATGCTAAAATAGGGCACATCAAAGATTACCCTCATCAGATCATTTTGCGCTGTATATCATGCAATCTCATGGATGGGTCTAAGGCCGTCACTTTCAATCCTAAAAAGTGCCCAGTCTACCTCAGATTACCCTGGAAGGGTAAGGTATCTCAAAAATGTGAGTAACAGGTGAAGCTAGCTGTTTCACACTGCTACTATGCAGTAGCAACACGAGTGGTATTCGCCCTTAACAGGATGTTGCTGCCATCAAGCCAAAAAGACGCTCTGCCTATCACACAGATGAGGAATGTGATATATGAATTTCAGTGCCAGTGTGATGCTAGATATGTAGGCCGTATGGCCCAAAGACTGGTGGATAGTATCAAACAGCGTGTCCCAGCTGCTGTTCACAACAGGCAAGATACAGACCATACCCAACAAGCCTGTGCTTGCAACACTCAAAACACAGTGTCCAACAATAGATGTGAATCTACGATTGGGCTACATTTGTTAAATAATCCTCAGTGTGCTAAGAATTACGCTGACAACCAATTTAAGATTGTCAGTCGGACTCGCAGTGTGACACATTTGTGCGTAGTGGAAGCTACATATATTAATACACGGGGCCCTGTTCTATGCAGACAGAAAGAACATGTACACAAATTGCACCTGTTTCAGCTAAACAAAATAAGTGACAGTCATTCGCTGGTTCATTCGTCAAGGCAATACCTTGACCAATAGGAGTAAAGCTGCCTGGTTTGATTTTCAAACAATGCTTGGCATTTAACTATCAGTCACCATCAATCAGTGCATTCTCCATGGCAACACCTCTACCAATTAAATCAACACTCTCTTCTCATATAGAATAAATTGTTTTTTCCTTTTACATTTGGTATTCTTGTGAATTGTCAAGTTGAGTGCAAGACGAAACGTTTTGATAACAAAATCTATTTTTTTCAGCAGTACTCAAGATCTTCAACAATAGAGAATCTAACCATTGCCCATTGACATTCAATGGCATTACCATTGCTGAATCCCCTTCTATCGACATCCTGGGGTTTACCATTGATCAGACTGAACTGGACTAGCTGTATAAATACTGTGGCTACAAGAGCAGGTCAGAGGCTGGGAATCCTGTGGCAAGTAACTCACGTCCTGACTCCCCAAAGCCTGTCCACCATCTACAAGGCACAAGTCAGGAGTGGGATGGAATACTCCCCACTTGCCTGGATGAGTGCAGCTCCAATGACGCTCAAGAAGCTTGACACCATCATGAACAAAGCAGCCTGCTTGATTGGCACCACATCCACCACCTTCAGCATTCACCCCCCCCGACCATCGACACACAGAAGCAGCAGTGTGTACCATCTACGAGAAGCACTGCAGGAATTCACCAAGGCTCCTTAGACAGCACCTTCCAAACCCACGACCACTACCATCTAGAAGAACAAGGGGAGCAGACAATGGGAACACCACCACCTGGAAGTTCCCCTCCAAACTGCTCACCATCCTGAATTGGAAATATATCTCTGTTCCTTCACTGTCACTGGGTCAAACTCCTGGAAATCACTCCCTAAAAGCACTGTGGGTGTACCTACACCACATGGACTGTAGCAGTTCAAAAAGGCAGCTCACCACTACCTTCTCAAGGGCAATTAGGAATGGGCAATAAATGCTGGCCCAGCCAGTAACGCTCACATCACATGAACAAATACATTTTTTAAAATGTATGCAATCAGCCCTCAGATTATAAGCCCCAATGCCATTCTGAAGGAAAGCACAGGATGACTGGGGAGGAGTATATGGAATTAAGGTAGTGGTATGCTAGAGGAAGGTCCCTGAGTTTATAATTGAGGTTGGGGGTGTGATAGCGACAGAAAACAGAGACCGATACAAGCAGTGAGGGCCACCCAGATACAGTGTTAGCAATCTCAGGCAACAGCTCACGGTTTCAAGCCTAACTCTAGGATAGTGTAGAGGGAACTATACTCTTATCTAATCCCGTGCTATACCTACCTTGGGAGTGTAACTGGGGACAGTGTAGAGGGAGTTTTACTCTGTATCTAACCCCGTGCTGTACCTGCCCTGGGAGTGTTTGATGGGGACAGTGTAGAGAGAGCTTTACTCTGTATCTAACCCCGTGCTGTCCCTGTCCTGGGAGTGTTTGATGGGGACGGTGTAGAGGGAGCTTTACTCTGTATCTAACCCCGTGCTGTCCCTGTCCTGGGAGTGTTTGATGGGGACGGTGTAGAGGGAGATTTACTCTGTATCTAACCCTGTGCTGTACCTGTCCTGAGAGTGTTTGATAATATCATGGGATGATTGAACTGTTACATCCTCCATTCTCCTGCACTGACCTCCTTGAACTTTGATAAGCATTAAAATTTAAAGCCTTTCATTAAATAAAAGGAAAATTGTACTGTTGTTTGGAACTCGCTGCCTTGGAGGGTGCTGGATGTAGAGATGATAATGATTTGAAAAGAAAATTGGATGGACACCAAATGGAAATAAGCTCCCAAGGCTATGGGGTTAGAGTGAGGGAATGGGCCTGACTGGGTTTCTCTACAGAGGGCTGGCATGGATTCAATGGGCTGAATGGTTTGCTGCTGCACTGTAGTGACTCTATGAACAGTTCTGACAAGAGCAGAGAACCACGAACACCACATATTAACCCTCTCATCAACGGCTGAAAACTCCCTTTAATTAAAATCCCTGAGTTTGTGAAAATCTAAGTCTTAGAGAGCTGAAGCTAAAGTAATGGTTGGTGAAAGAAATTACCTCCAATAATGTAATATTTACTGATCCTTTCCTGAGCATTAACATAAATTTCCCATTTAAATGGACCATTTCTAATCTCTGTGTGGAATTACTCAGATGCCTCAGTGTAATATCTTTTCAGAGTAATTAATCCTATTCTAATTGCTGGAGGTTTCTTCACCAGGGTATAATATGCCACGTTTAATGGGGTGACAAATGTTACCACACAGATTGGAACATTTGTTGTTCATCTCACAGAACTTTGCCAGTTCCAGGGAACAGGAGGATTTGAAAGATGGACCAGTTTCTCAATCTTTTACCACCTTTTGTAATTCACAGTGTCACCATAGAGGTTACCTGTTCCCTGTTGATCATCGTAAGAGATTACTTCATAAACATCAATCTTTTTATGTGAGATCGGGCCTGATATTTGCTTCACAAAACAAAAATAAAAATAAAAATACCTGGAAAAACTCAGCAGGTCTGGCAGCATCTGCGGAGAGGGACACAGTTAACATTTTGAGTCTGTATGACTCTTCAACAGAACTAAGTAAAAATAGAAGAGAGGTGAAATATAAACTGGTTTAAGGGAAGAGGTGGGACAAGTAGAGCTGGATAGAGGGCCAGTGATAGGTGGAGATAACCAAAAGATGTCACAGACAAAAGGACAAAGAGGTGTTGAAGGTGATGATATTATCTAAGGAATGTGCTAATTAATGGTAGAAAGCAGGACAAGCAAGGTACAGATAGCCCTAGTGGGGGTGGGGTAGGGTGAAGGAATTGAAAAAGGCTAAAAGGTAGAGATAAAACAATGGATGGAAATACATTTAAAAATAATGGAACTAGGTGGGAAAAGAAAAATCTATATGCATTATTGGAAAAAAAGGGGGGATCAGAAAGGGGGTGGGGATGGAGGAGAGAGTTCATGATCTAAAATTGTTGAACTCAATATTCAGTCCGGAAGGCTGTAAAGTGCCTAGTCGGAAGATGAGGTGCTGTTCCTCCAGTTTGCGTTGAGCTTCACTGGAACAATGCAACAGGCCAAGGACAGACATGTGGGCATGAGAGCAGGGTGGAGTGTTGAAATGACAAGCGACAGGGAGGTCAGGGTCATGCTTGCGGACAGACCGAAGGTGTTCTGCAAAGCGGTCACCCAGTCTGCGTTTGGCCTCTCCAATGTAGTGGAAACCGCATTGGGAGCAACAGATGCAGTAGACTAAATTGAAGGAAGTACAAGTGAAATGCTGCTTCACTTGAAAGGAGTGTTTGGGCCTTTGGACGGTGAGGAGAGGGGAAGTAAAGGGGCAGGTGTTGCACCTTCTGCAGTTGCTTGGGGAGGTGCCTTGGCCTGCTGCATTGTTCCAGTGAAGCTCAACGCAAACTGGAGGAACAGCACCTCATCTTCCGACTAGGCCCTTTACAGCTTTCTGGACTGAATACTGAGTTCAACAATTTTAGATCATGAATTCTCTCCTCCATCCCCACCCCCTTTCCTATCCCCCCCTTTTTTTCCAATAATTTATATAGATTTTTCTTTTCCCACCTACTTCCATTATTTTTAAATGTATTTCCATTCGAAACGTTAACTGTGTTCCTCTCTGCAGATGCTGCCAGACCTGCTGAGTTTTTCCAGGTATTTTTATTTTTATTTTTGTTTTGGATTTCCAGCATCCGCAGTTTTTGCTTTTATCTGATATTTGCTTCGTTCTTTCTGGACCAAGATTTTATAAGCCAGCTTCACCCACAGAAAACACATTGGCACTCATTGTTCTAACCCTGAGCTTGTCTGTCTGGGCTGGTTTTCATGTGAAGTGGGACTGGTGGAGATAGCGTTGTGGGGTGTGGGGGCAAGTCACTCAATTCAAATACAAACATGCTTTGGGATTTGTTCACATAGAGGTATTTTGCTGTTTTCTCAAAAAAATTGAAGAAGGTACGTGTTTAAATTTGTTAGACCCTGCTCCCTTTGTTGACAATATTTATTAGTTTGTCACTTCAAAGGAGTAACACTGAGTCTATTTTTAAAGAGAGATGGCCCAGCCAGATAGCTTTGAGAAATGGTGAGAAAGAGAAGGGAGCCACAAAAAAAGAATATTTCTGATATCTCAAACTGGTCCAACAACATGCTGAAAAGATTTATAACTTTCTACAAGTCAAAGAGAGAGCTGAACTTAGTAATGACTATAAACATCCAGGCTGTATTTACTGCCATGATTCACTTGTTTTACTGTCCAGTAAGGTTCAACATTTTGTGTAGTTATTGTGTCAGATAAAACTAGAAGCTGAAGTGAAGTGGAAAGGCTCCCAATCTGGGCAAGTGAACAGGGTCTTTCTGGGGCATGTAGAAACCACACTCAACACCGGGCAGGACCAAGCGTTCTGAAACTAACAAGCCGAACACCGACTTTCTTTTTTAATTCATTCAGCCAGGCCGCATTTATTGCCCATCCCTAATTGCCCTTGAGAAGATGGTGGTGAGCCACCTTCTTGAATACAACTGAGTGGCCACTTCAGAGGGTAGTTAAGAGTCAACACCATTGCTGTGGGCTGGAGTCCAGATGAGGATGGCAGATTTCCTTCCAGTCAACCAGGTGGGTGTTTACTAGAATCTGGCGCTTTTATGGTCACCATTACTGATCCTAGTTTTTATTCCGGGTTTATTTAATTAATTAAATTTTCCAGTTGCCATGGGTGGATTTGAGCTCCTGCTTCTGGAACATTATCCAGCCCTCTGGAATACTAGCCCAGTAGCGTCACCACGATGATACCTCACCTGTCTGACAGCAATGCCACACTTGGTAGTCTGTTGGGGGGACAGAATTCTTCTGACTGACCCACTGGGCAACTGATGGCATCGTTCATCTGCCCAATTTGATCTGGATTAGGATTTGGTGGGTTCAATTCAAATGACCGTTATAGTGCAGAGGGAATTTTAAGGTAGGTGTGGGATCTGTTATGTTTTTTTTGTTTTGCCATTAGTGGCAGGCTGCTAGCCAAACCGCCTCACAACCTCAAAAACAGAATTAAAATCTACTGACGGGAGTTCTGGATGGTCTGTTGTCAGGACTGTCTTATTTCATCCAACCTTCCCCGGACTGGAAGTCCAGCAGCGCAACCATATTTTAATATATCTGACCAGACATCCAATCGTCTGAAGGAGGAGCTCTGAAGAAGAGTCATACGGACTCGAAACGTTACCTCTGTTTCTCTCTCCACAGATGCTGTTAGACCTGCTGAGTTTTTCTAGCACTTTCTGTTTTTGTTTCAGATTTCCAGCTTCCGCAGTATTTTGCTTTGATCAAATCCTCTGAAGCAGGCTTGTCAAACGCATGGCCCATAGGCCGGATGTGGCAGGTGAAACCCTCCTGGAGGCAGTCGTCAAGATGCCAGTAAGTGGAGTGGAAGATTCTGAAAGAAACTGCTTCTCCAAACACAGGCCAGTCCCTTCCCATGTTTGTTGCTGATAGGCTGACAAGTGAGCCTATCAGGAGAGGAGCAGTCTGTGACTGGAGGAGCAGCAACACTGGCAGAGGTGAGCGCGCTCTGGAAAAAGAGGCACTGGCGAGAGAGAAAGAGAGAGGCTGCAGGGCTGGGCTGGGCTGTGCCAGACTGGCTGGGGGAGGAAGCGGCTGGGTGCAGTGGTGCGGGTGGGGATAGTGAGGCTGAAGAGCCACTGCCTGGTGGTGTGGGAGAGAGTGTGAGTGAGTGTGGATGAGGGAGAGAATGAGCAAGTGAATGAGCGTGGGAGAGAGACAGTGAATGCGGGAGAGAGAAGAGTAGTGAGTGTGGGAGAGAGAGAGAGTGAGTAAATGTGGGAGAGAGAAACAGTGAGTGAGTGTGGGAGAGAGAGTAGAGAGTAGGGGGAGACAGAAAGTGCATGTGGGGCAGAGAGTGAGTGAGTGCGTATGGAGGAGGAAGAGAGTGAGTGAGTGTGGGGAGAGAGAAAGTGAGTGAGTGTGGGAGAGAGAGTGAGTGAGTGACTGTGGGAGAGAGAGTGAGTGAATGTTGGGGAAAGAGTGAGTGAGTGAATGTTGGGGAAAGAGTGAGTGAGTGGGAGAGAGAGTGTGAGTGAGTGAGTTTGCGCAGATTTCCATGGGTTTCATGACAGTCCTACATCCTGGTGAATCTGTAGGTTACTTATTGACTGTTTGCTCTGGTATCTCAGTAGGAAAATACCCTGCCCAGTGTATTACTGAGACAAGCTCTGAAGTTCAATTCCCAGTCTGTGGTAAGAGAGGCAAGGTGACCTCTGGGTGAGAGGGAGTGGAAATCAGCCAGAGTTTCTCGTCCTGACTAGGGATTGGCTTGATTGGTACCCCTTCCACAAATATTCACTCCTTCTATCACCGACGCACAGTGGCAGCAGTGTGTACCATCTATAAGATGCACAGCAGGAATTCACTAAGGCTCCTTAGACATCACCTTCCAAACCCATGACCACTACCATCTAGAAGGACAAGGGCAGCAGGAAATTCCCCTCCTTCTCTTTGCTGTCGTTGGGTCAAAATCCTGGAACTCCCTCCTACGCCACATGGACTGCTGCAGTTCAAGAAGACAGCTCACCACCAGCTTCTCAAGGGGCATTTAGGGATGGGCAAGAACTTTGCCAGTGATGCCCACATCCCATGAAAGATTAAAAAAAACATTAAAAATGCCCAGAGGGAAGGGAGAGATTAGGGTTGTGTGGCTGGCTGGGATTGGTTCAAATAGTGACGCTGGATGACTGCTTGGTGATGGGCTGGAGGGTGAAACCAGGAGCTTGGAAGGAAGACCGGGGCATGGTTAGTTTTATACAAAAAAATCTGACATTGTTTAACCCAGAACAACAGAGAAACAAAATTAACTATTTCAAACCAAAAGATTTTCCTTCCTAACAATAAACCAGATTGTAGCCACACAACACGAGCCCTTCAATGTTTCCTTTGCCTCCAATTCAGCCATTTTCTTTTGTGAGGCATTAATCAGATGGAGAGTCACTGCTGGTGATTGCAAAGCTGATTTGCAGACCCAGTGACACCACCCGACATGAATAATGGAGCAACACTCACAGACATCTGTGGAATAACTGCACGGATACATTAGCTGTCCCTCACTGCACAGTATGACTGGAGAAATCCTCAGATTGTGATGATTAGCTTCAATGCTTTCAAGGAGAAAAGAGTAGTGGGCTCCACCTCATCCTAACAGCATATCCCTCGTGTGTTTATCCAGCTTCCCCTTAAATGTATCTCTCTCTGTGGCAGTGAGTTCCAAATTCTCACCACTCCCATTGAGTTATTGAGTCATTCTGCACAGGAGGAGGTCACTCTCTGGGTAAAGAGGTTTCTCCTCATCTCCTTCTAGTTCCATGTCAATGATAATAACTCTCTTTTTGAGTGTGTGCTGTGTTGTGATTGGAATTATTCCAGCAGGGTCCAGCAATAACTTCCAATCATAGACAGGTAACAGTTAATTCAGTGTTTGTGTGAGTTGGACCGTGGAGGTCTGACATCATTCACCAACGACACTATTCTTGCTAACAACACAACCATATTAAATTCAGAGAAAACTGTTTGGTTCATCAGCCTGTGCTCTGGGTCAGACAGTGTGATATCAGGAATGAGTAAACAGAAGGGCAGATACAGAGGGAACACAAGGAAAACAGAAATGAGAATAAGCGAGAATGAGAGAGCAGGAGGGTGACACCCATGGTAGAGTGAGAGAGGGGGAGCAAGTGAAAAGAGCCAAAGTGAAGAGGTGATAGAGACAGAGGGAGAGAGTGAGAAAGACCAGACTGAGTGGGAAAGAGATAGAGAGAGAGAGAGAGAGGGCAATGAAAAGCAAAAGTGAATGAGATGTAAGGTGGAATTTTCTGTGCCCATTGGTGTCAGGCGTCATGGTGGGCGTGAGCAGGCAATATGGTGGGGAGGCCAAACATTGGTTTCACAAACTCATGAAACCTGTTTGCAATCTTCAGCTCTGCCCATCAATGGCTGCCACACTTCGGGAACCTCATTTTAATGCATCTGCATATCATTATAAGCCCTGCTCGCCGGAATCATCCCCCCACCCCCCCCCACTATTGCTGGATCATCTGGGCATGTCGACGTGGTTCACAACTTGGCGAGCTGCCCTTCACTCGGGGCTTTGAGGTTTGTTTGCCCACCTTGCTTCGGGCAGCAGTTGCGGGCATCAGCGCCAGGCTTCACAGGCAGCACCACATCACTTTTAGGAGGGGGGGGTGCTCACTACAGGCAGCTCTCTACTTACCAGACCAGCCATAAGGCGGGGGTAACCTTTTAATGGCTGCAGGGCTATAGCTTGCTTGGGGAGGGGGGGAGAAGTGGCTTCGGGCAAGAGAAAAGTCTGCAGGGCTAGGGCATTATTGGGGAATGGGGGCATCCAAGAATGTGTGTGTGGGGACACATGTTGATCTGTGGAAGTGGCCTCAAGAGTACGTGTGAGGGCTGAGGGGGCAGTCTCCAGAGGAGATGAGGCTGGATGGAGATGTGAGGGCGTGTGTATGAGAGAGAGCGAGTGGTGATGCCCCTTGAGCTGGCAGTGAGTGAGATGCCAGTGAATGTGTGATGGCCGAGTGAGCGTGAGAGTTTAGAGCGATGAGATGGTTGCCTTACCCTGGCGGCAGGGAAGAGACCATTCATCCGTTTTCTACACTGGATGGTGAAGCTCTTCTGTGCAGCGTTGGCACTGACCACCTCTGCCAACGGTCCCAAGCTGGAGTGGTGACACTGATGGGCCTCCTGCAGCCAGAGCGTGGGTAGAGTACATGGCAGCAGGCTCCAGAGGCGTATCACTGAATTTGGGGGGGGGGGGGGGGGCAGCTGCAGTCTTCTTGCCTTTTGGGGCCATGTCTTCCGTGCAGCAGTCCCGGGCTGGAAGCACTGAGAGGCACGCGTGCGACTGCACTTAAAATATGGCGCCCGGTGTAAAGAAGTGGCGAGGTAATGGCCTAACGGGTGTATCAGTGACTGACAACCATCGAAACCGCATGTTTCCCGGGAATGCATGACTAATCAGACGGGATTGGCACAATACAGCGTGAAAAGCCGCCATTGTGACCAGCAGGTAAAACGTCCTTTCTCCCGCCCGCTACCGCACTTAGTGCACATCTGGGACGATTCCACCCGTGGTTCAGAAGAGAATGTTGTGTCACAGAAAGAACCAGAACCAGGAATCTGCGAGCGCAGGAGAAGCGACCATTACATTATCACCGTGTCAGGCAACTGAGACCTGGGAACAGTCAAGCTTCTGTGAGGAGCAGTGATCTGATCATTAGTCTCACTCATCCCTGACAAGATCCTTCACTGCCAAAACTGAATAGGAATCTCTCAAATGCTTTCACTGATGTCAGAAGGAGACCCCCTGCTTCCAGGCCACAATACAGATCCCAGCGACAGTCAGTAAAATATCCACACACAGCAGGAAAACTGGCAGAGGTAGGTAAGTGAGCAAACCAATTACCTTATATAGCGATTCAACCTTATCTTGTTTTGGCAACTGCATTCAAACATCAGCATACCATGAAATACCCGGAGATCATTTCAATTATAATAAAGCCATGCAAAAAAGAGGTAATGTGTTGAGTTAGTGGTGAGGTGGTAAGGGGAATGATTAGCTGGGTTCTCTGAGATCTCAAGCATTTAATTCATGTTTTCAAACCCAAATCATGTTAACCCACCTACCCCGGTGCAGGCAGTAATCAGCAGACCTGCTCTCTTGCCCGCTCGACAACAGGCTCAATTTACAGCTAAAACCCAGGGCTAAATGTTCATTAATCTCTCAATTTTAGCACAAAGAACACATTTCTACAGCAGCTGAACACAGGACAAACACTCAAATACTGGGATATAGAGAGAAACTTGTTGGGTAGGATTGAGGGATATTGGGAGAAACTGGGTAAGTAGGATTGAGGGATATGAGCAGAAGGTGGGTCGGTGGGATTGAGGGATATGGGGAGAAGGTGGGTAGATGGTATTGAGGGATATTGGGAGAAGGTGGGTAGGTAGGATTGAGGGATATGGGGAGAAGATAGGTGGGTGGGATTGAGGGATATTGGGAGAAGGTGGGTAGGTGGGATTGAGGGATATTGGGAGAAGGTGGGTAGGTGGGATTGAGGGATATTGGGAGAAGGTGGGTACGTGGGATTGAGGGATATTGGGAGAAGGTGGGTGGGTAGGATTGAGGGATATGGGGAGAAGGTGGGTCAGTGGGATTGAGGGATATGGGGAGAAGGTGGGTAGGTGGGATTGAGGGATATTGGGAGAAGGTGGGTACATGGGATTGGGGGATATTGGGAGAAGGTGGGTACGTGGGATTGAAGGTTATTGGGAGAAGGTGGGTAGGTAGGATTAAGGGATATGGGGAGAAGATGGGTGGGTGGGATTGACGGATATTGAGAGAAACTGGGTAGGTGGGATTGACGGATATTGAGAGAAACTGGGTAGGTGGGATTGAAGGATATTGGGAGAAGGTGGGTGGGTGGGATTGAGGGATAAGGGGAGAAGGTGGGTTGGTGGGATTTGCTCTTTATGTCACCTGTCCCCTCAACTATGGCTTACAATAATGAAGGAGTTAAATTCGAGAGGTACAGAAATACCAGGAGAGCTGGTGCTTCCCTTCCCAAATTTATCTAACATTCACTCCAGTTTTTGTTAAAAGCAGGATTTTTCTCATGATATTTATTGAACATCCCAGCTCAGAAATATAAACTGAGCATCTAAGACGGGGGAGGCTTGCAGCAAATCCAAGCAGAAGAAATTATGGAGATGTTTTCCACTCTCAATGAAATATTAATCAGTGCAGAGTACTATGGGCTACCCAGTTACTGAGCAGGTCATGATCAAATTCTGCAACACAGTTCAGCTCAAGGCTCTTCTCTGCTCCCTATCTCACTGCTCAATTATCCATTTGATATCTTAACCCACACTCATCTGGTCTGAACAATTTCCACTGGGAACAATTCACTGGCAGTTCCCTAATGGTGAAAACCTCACTCAACCCAACATGGAACTGCAGTGTTCAGTGTGAAACTGCCATGTCCAGTGTGAAACTGCAGTATCCAGTGTGGAATGGCAATTTCCAGTGTGGAGCTGCAGTGTCCAGACTGGAGTAGCAATGTCCAGTGTGGGACTGTAGTGTCCAATGTGGAACAACAATGTCCAGTGTGGAATTACAGTGTCCAGTGTGGAATGACAATGTCTAGTGTGGATCTGTGGTGATCAGTTTGGATCTGCAGTGTCCACTGTGGGTCTGGAGCGTCCAATATGGAATTGCAGTGTCCAGTGTGGAAACACATCAGGCAGAGCATGAAACTCCAAGGTTTGATGTCCGAATGTTGCTGGGCAGCTCTGTGTGACAATTGGCCTCACAGCCATTGACCTGCGAAGAATAATCAAACAGAAGAATGTTGTAGAGACCAGGAATCCAGAAAATTATCAACAAAGCAGCAGGCCATGGCTCAAGGGGTAGTACAGTTGCCTCTCAGGGGGTAATACAGTTGCCTCTCAGGGGGTAATACAGTTGCCTCTCGGGGGTAGTACAGTTGCCTGTCAGGGGGTAATACCGTTGCCTCTCAGGGGTAGTGCAGTTGCCTCTCAGGGGGTAATACAGTTGCCTCTCAGGGGTAGTACAGTTGCCTCTCAGGGGGTAGTGCATTTGGCTCTCAGGGGTAGTACAGTTGCCTCTCAGGGGGTAATACAGTTGCCTCTCAGGGGTAGTACAGTTGCCTCTCAGGGGGTAATACAGTTGCCTCTCAGGGGGTAGTGCAGTTGCCTCTCAGTCAGAAGGTTTATTTGTTCAAGTCTCAGTCCAGAGACCTGAGCAACAAAATCTATGTTAACACTCTCAGTGCAATACTGAGGGAGTGCTGCACTGATGGAGTTGCTGTTTTTCCAATGAGACTTTAAATAGAGGCTTCATCTGCCCTCTCAGGTGGGCATAAATAGTTCCGTGGCATTATTTTGAAGAAGTCCAGGGGAGTTCTCCCCAGTGTCCTGGAGCCAGTATTTATCTCAATCAACACCACAAAAAACAGATGATCTGGTCATTATCACATTGCTGTTGGTGGGAGCTTGCTGTGTGCAAATTGACTGCTGCATTTCCAACTTTACAGTATACACTTCATTGGCTGTAAAGTGCTTTGGGGTGGCCTGAAGAAACTGCGATAAATTTCCAAGTCAGGGTGGTGAGTGACTTGGAGGGGAACTTCCAGGTGGTGGTGTTCCCATGTGTCTGCTGCCCTTGTCCTTCAAATGGTAGCGGTCATGGGTTTGGAAGGTGCTGTCAAAAGAACCTTGGTGAGTTTCTGCAGTATATCTTGTAGATGGTACATACTGCTTTCACTGTACATCGGCGGTGGAGGGAGTGAATGTTTAAGTTGGTGAATGTGGTGCCAATTAAGCGGCTGCTTTGTCCTGGATGGTTTCAAACTTCTGTGTGTTAGAGCTGCACTCACCCAGGCAAGTGGGGAGTATTCCATCACACTCCTGACTTGTGCCTTATAGATGGTGGACAGGCTTTGGGGAGTCAGGAAGGTGAGTTACTCATCATAGGATTCCTAGCCTCTGACCTGCTCTTGTAGCCACAGTATTTATATGGCTAGTCCAGTTCAGTTTCTGGTCAATGGTAACCCCCAGGATGTTGATAGTGGGGATTCAGTGATGGTAATGTCATTGAATGTCACAGGGAGTTGATTAGACTGTCTCTTGTTGGAGATGTACATCTGTGGCACAAATGTTACTTGCCACTAATCTGTCCAAGCCTGGATATTGTCCAGGTCTTGCTGCATTTGGACATGGACTGCTTGAGTATCTGAGGAGTTCGCAAATGATGCTGAACATCGTTAAATCATCAGCGAACATTTCCACTTCTGACCTTATGATGGAAGGAAGGTCAATGATGAAGCTGAAGATGGTTGGGCCGAGGACACTATCCTGAGGAGCTCCTGCAGTGATGTCCTAGGGCCGAGGTGACTGACCTCCAACAACATCAACCATTTTCCTTTGTGCTAGGTATGACTCCAACCAGCAGAGAGTTTTCCCCCTGATTCCCATTGGCTCCAGTTTTGCTAGGGCTCCTTGATGCCACACTCGGTCAAATGCGGCCTTGATGTCAAGGGCAGTCACTCTCACCTCACCTCGGGAGTTCCGCTCTTTTGTCCATATTTGTATCAATGCTGTAATGAGGTCAGGAGCTGAGTGACTCTGGCGGAACCCAAACAGAGCTTCAGTGAGCAGGTTATTGCTGAGTAAGTACTGCTTGATAGCACTGTTTATGACCCCTTCCATCACTTTACTGATGATCGAGAGTAGACTGATGGGCGGTAATTGGCCGTGTTGATTTGTCCTGTTTTTTACTGTACAGCACATACCTGGGCAATTTTCCACAATCCAGGTAGATGCAGTGTTGTAGCTGTACTGGAACAGCTTGGCTAGGGGTACGGCAAGTTCTGGAGCACAAGTCTTCAGCACTATTGCCAGAATATAGTCAAGGTCCATAACCTTTGCAGTATCCAGCACTTTCAGTTCAAATCCCAAAGGTAAAAATTAGAAAATTTAGGAGGGAGATGTTGAGGGTGTATAAAATTCCAAAGTTAGAGAAAAATATTTCTAGATAAGGATATGAAAGTGGTGGATAATTGGGGCAGGATGTGGGTTTGATTGATGGAGAGAAAGGTTTATGGGATGCTGGAATAAGATAGTGCTCAGCATCCAGTCTATCTGAAAGCGACAGGGATTTTGGCACAAAGTTTTTTACATTTACCAGCAGTGCAGGACAGTCACTGTAACCAGCAGCACAGTACAGTCACTGTAACCGGTAGTACAGGACAGTCACTGTAACCAGCAGCACAGTACAGTCACTGTAACCAGCAGCACAGTACAGTCACTGTTACCAGCAGCACAGTACCAACACTGTAACCAGCAGCACAGTACAGTCACTGTAACCAGCAGCGCAGTGCAGTCACTGTAACCAGCAGCAAAGTACAGTCACTGCAACCAGTAGTGCAGGACATTCACTGTAACCAGCAGCGCAGTACAGTCACTGTAACCGGTAGCAGAGGACAGTTACTGTAACCAGCAGTACAGTACAGTCATTGCAACCAGTAGTGCAGTACAGTCACTGTAACCGGTAGTACAGGACAGTCACTGTAACCAGCAGCACAGTACAGTCACTGTTACCAGCAGCACAGTACCAACACTGTAACCAGCAGCACAGTACAGTCACTGTTACCAGCAGCACAGTACCAACACTGTAACCAGCAGCACAGTACAGTCACTGTAACCAGCAGCGCAGTGCAGTCACTGTAACCAGCAGCAAAGTACAGTCACTGCAACCAGTAGTGCAGTACAGTCACTGTAACCAGTAGTGCAGGACAGTCACTGCAACCAACAGAGGAGTGCAGTCACTGTAACCAGCAGCGCTGTACAGTCACTGTAACCAGCAGCGCAGTACAGTCACTGTAACCAGCAGTACAGGAAGGTCACTGTAACCAGCAGTGCAGTACAGTCACTGTAACCAGCAGTGCAGGAAGGTCACTGCAACCAGCAGTGCAGTACAGTCACTGTAACCAGCAGTACAGGAAGGTCACTGTAACCAGCAGTGCAGTACAGTCACTGCAACCAGTAGTGCAGGACATTCACTGTAACCAGCAGCGCAGTACAGTCACTGTAACCGGTAGCACAGGACAGTTACTGTAACCAGCAGTACAGTACAGTCATTGCAACCAGTAGTGCAGGACATTCACTGTAACCAGCAGTGCAGTACAGTCACTGTAACCGGTAGCACAGGACAGTTATTGTAACCAGCAGTACAGTACAGTCATTGCAACCAGTAGTGCAGTACAGTCACTGTAACCGGTAGTACAGGACAGTCACTGTAACCAGCAGCACAGTACAGTCATTGTTACCAGCAGCACAGTACCAACACTGTAACCAGCAGCACAGTACAGTCACTGTTACCAGCAGCACAGTACCAACACTGTAACCAGCAGCACAGTACAGTCACTGTAACCAGCAGCTCAGTGCAGTCACTGTAACCAGCAGCAAAGTACAGTCACTGCAACCAGTAGTGCAGTACAGTCACTGTAACCAGTAGTGCAGGACAGTCACTGCAACCAACAGAGGAGTGCAGTCACTGTAACCAGCAGCGCTGTACAGTCACTGTAACCAGCAGTACAGGAAGGTCACTGTAACCAGCAGTGCAGTACAGTCACTGTAACCAGCAGTACAGGAAGGTCACTGCAACCAGTGGTGCAGGACATTCACTGTAACCAGCAGCGCAGTACAGTCACTGTAACCGGTAGCACAGGACAGTTACCGTAACCAGCAGTACAGTACAGTCATTGCAACCAGTAGTGCAGTACAGTCACTGTAACCGGTAGTACAGGACAGTCACTGTAACCAGCAGCACAGTACAGTCACTGTAACTGGTAGTGCAGTACAGTCACTGTAACCAACAGAGGAGTGCAGTCACTGTAACCACCAGTGCAGTACAGTCACTGTAACCAGCAGTGCAGGATGGTCACTGTAACCAGCAGCGCAGTACAGTCACTGTAACCAGCAGTGCAGGAAGGTCACTGTAACCAGCAGCACAGTACAGTTACTGTAACCAGCAGTGCAGGAAGGTCACTATAACCAGCAGCGCAGGAAGGTCACTGTAACCAGCAGCGCAGGAAGGTCACTGTACCCAGCAGCGCAGGAAGGTCACTGTAACCAGCAGTGCAGGAAGGTCACTGTAACCAGCAATGCAGGAAGGTCACTGTAACCAGCAGTGCAGGAAGGTCACTGTAACCAGCAATGCAGGAAGGTCACTGTAACCAGCAGTGCAGGAAGGTCACTGTAACCAGTAGTGCAGGAAGGTCACTGTAACCAGCAATGCAGGAAGGTCACTGTAACCAGCAGTGCAGGAAGGTCACTGTAACCAGCAGTGCAGGAAGGTCACTGTAACCAGCAGCGCAGGAAGGTCACTGTACCCAGCAGTGCAGGAAGGTCACTGTACCCAGCAGTGCAGGAAGATCACTATAACTAGCAGTGCAGGAAGGTCACTGTACCCAGCAGTGCAGGAAGGTCACTATAACCAGCAGCGCAGGAAGGTCACTAGTCAGCAGCGCAGCACAGTCACTGTAACCAGAAGCGCAGCACTGACACTAGAATGCACTGTCTGGAAGTGTGATGGAGGCACCTTCAATCGAGGCATTCAAGAGGGCATCAGATAATTATTTGAATAGAAACAAAGTGAATGGATACGGCGAGAAAGCAAGAGAATGGTAATAAGTCATAACGCTCATTCGGGGAGCCGATGCGGACATGATGGGCTGAATAACCTCCTACTGTGCCATAAAATGTTGTGACCCTGTGAATCAGCAGTGCAGTTCAGTCACTGTAACTAGCAGCACAGTATAGTCACTGTAACCAGCATCGCAATACAGACACTGTAACCAGCAGCACTGTACAGTCACTGTAACCAGTAGCACAGTACAGACACTGTAATCAGCAGCAAAGTGTAGTCACTGTAACCAGCAGTGCTGGGCAGTGACTGTAACCAACAGTGCAGTATCGTCACTGTAACCAACAGTGCAGTATCATCACTGTAGCCAGCAGCGCAGCACAGTCACTGTAACCAGCAGCGCAGCACAGTCACTGTAACCAGGAGCGCAGCACTTTCACTGTAACCAGCAGCGCAGCACAGTCACTGTAACCAGGAGCGCAGCACTGTCACTAGACACTGCCTGGAAGTGTGATGGAGGCAGCTTCAATCGAGGCATTCAAGAGGGCATCAGATAATTATTTGAATAGAAACAATGTGAATGGAGACGGCGAGAAAACAAGAGAATGGTAATAAGTCATAACGCTCATTCGGGGAGCCGATGCAGACATGACGGCTGAATGGCCTCCTTCTGCGCCATAAAATGTTGTGACCCTGTGAGTCAGCAGCGCAGTTCAGTCAGTGTAACCAGCAGCACAATATAGTCACTGTAACCAGCAGCACAGTACAGATATTGTAATCAGCAGCGCAGTACAATCACCGTAACCAGCAGCACAGTACAGACACTGTAACCAGCAGCACAGTAGAGACACTGTAACCAGCAGCACAGTATAGTCACTGTAACCAGCAGCACAGTACAGACAATGTAACCAGCAGCACAGTATAGTCACTATAAACAGCAACAGAGTACAGACACTGTAACCAGCAGCACAGTATAGTCACTGTAACCAGCAGCACAGTACAGACAATGTAACCAGCAGCACAGTACAGACAATGTAACCAGCAGCACAGTATAGTCACTATAAACAGCAGCACAGTACAGACAATGTAACCAGCAGCACAGTATAGTCACTGTAACCAGCATCGCAATGTAGACACTGTAACCAGAAGCACAGTACAGACACTGTAACCAGCAGCACAGTACAGACGCTGTAAACAGCAGCACAGTGTAGTCACTGTAACCAGCATCGCAATATAGACACTGTAACCAGCAGCACAGTATAGTCACTATAAACAGCAGCACAGTACAGACAATGTAACCAGCAGCACAGTATAGTCACTGTAACCAGCATCGCAATGTAGACACTGTAACCAGAAGCACAGTACAGACACTGTAACCAGCAGCACAGTACAGACGCTGTAAACAGCAGCACAGTGTAGTCACTGTAACCAGCATCGCAATATAGACACTGTAACCAGCAGCACAGTACAGACGCTGTAAACAGCAGCACAGTGTAGTCACTGTAACCAGCATCGCAATATAGACACTGTAACCAGCAGCACAGTACAGTCACAGTAACCAGCAGCACAGTATAGTCACTATAACCAGCAGCACAGTACAGACACTGTAAACAGCAGCACAGTATAGTCACTGTAACCAGCAGCACAGTACAGACACTGTAACCAGCAGCACAGTATAGTCACTATAACCAGCAGCACAGTACAGACACTGTAAACAGCAGCACAGTATAGTCACTATAACCAGCAGCACAGTACAGACACTGTAAACAGCAGCACAGTATAGTCACTGTAACCTAGAGCTCAGTACAGACACTGTAACCAGCAGCACAGTATAGTCACTATAACCAGCAGCACAGTACAGTCACTGTAACCAGCAGCACAGTATAGTCACTGTAACCAGCAGCACAGTACAGACACTGTAACCAGCAGCGCAGTACAGACACTGTAACCAGCAGCACAGTATAGTCACTGTAACCAGCAGCACAGTACAGACACTGTAACCAGCAGCACAGTATAGTCACTATAACCAGAAGCACAGTATAGTCACTGTAACCAGCAGCACAGTACAGACACTGTAACCAGCAGCACAGTACAGACACTGTAAACAGCAGCACAGTATAGTCACTGTAACCAGCAGCACAGTACAGACACTGTAACCAGCAGCACAGTATAGTCACTGTAACCAGCAGCACAGTACAGACACTGTAACCAGCAGCACAGTATAGTCACTGTAACCAGCAGCACAGTACAGACACTGTAACCAGCAGTGCAGGACAGACACTGTAACCAGCAGCACAGTACAGACACTGTAACCAGCAGCACAGTACAGACACTGTAACCAGCAGCACAGTACAGACACTGTAACCAGCAGCACAGTATAGTCACTGTAACCAGCAGCACAGTACAGACACTGTAACCAGCAGCACAGTATAGTCACTGTAACCAGCAGCACAGTACAGACACTGTAACCAGCAGCACAGTACAGACACTGTAACCAGCAGCACAGTATAGTCACTGTAACCAGCAGCACAGTACAGACACTGTAACCAGCAGCACAGTATAGTCACTGTAACCAGCAGCACAGTACAGACACTGTAACCAGCAGCACAGTACAGTCACTATAACCAGCAGCACAGTACAGACACTGTAACCAGCAGCACAGTACAGTCACTATAACCAGCAGCACAGTACAGACACTGTAACCAGCAGCACAGTACAGACACTGTAAACAGCAGCACAGTATAGTCACTGTAACCAGCAGCGCGTTCCAGACACTGTAACCAGCAGCGCGTTCCAGACACTGTAACCAGCAGCAATGTACAGTCACTGTAACCAGCAGCACAGTATAGTCACTGTGACCAGCATCGCAATACAGTCACTGTAACCAGCAGCGCAGTACAGTCACTGTAACCAGCAGCACAGTATAGTCACTGTAATCAGCAGTGCACGAAGATCACTGTAACCAGCAGTGCAGGAAGGTGACTGTAACAAGCAATGCAATGCAGTCACTGTAACCAGCAGCACAGAAAGGTCATTGTAACCAGCAGTGCAGGAAGGTCACTGTAACCAGCAGTGCAGGAAGGTCACTGTAACCAGCAGTGCAGGAAGATCACTGTAACCAGCAGTTCAGTGCAGTCACTGTAACCAGCAGTGCAGGAAGGTCACTGTAACCAGCAGCGCAGGAAGGTCACTGTAACCAGCAGCGTAGGAAGGTCACTGTAGCCAGCAGTGTAGGAAGGTCACTGTAACCAGCAGCACAGAAAGGTCACTGTAACCAGCAGTGCAGGAAGGTCACTGTAACCAGCAGTGCAGGGAGGTCACTGTAACCAGCAGTTCAGGAAGGTCACTGTAACCAGCAGCGCAGGAAGGTCACTGTAACCAGCAGCACAGTATAGTCACTGTGACCAGCATCGCAATACAGTCACTGTAACCAGCAGCGCAGTACAGTCACTGTAACCAGCAGCACAGTATAGTCACTGTAATCAGCAGTGCACGAAGATCACTGTAACCAGCAGTGCAGGAAGGTGACTGTAACAAGCAATGCAATGCAGTCACTGTAACCAGCAGCACAGAAAGGTCACTGTAACCAGCAGTGCAGGAAGGTCACTGTAACCAGCAGTGCAGGAAGGTCACTGTAACCAGCAGTGCAGGAAGATCACTGTAACCAGCAGTTCAGTGCAGTCACTGTAACCAGCAGTGCAGGAAGGTCACTGTAACCAGCAGCGCAGGAAGGTCACTGTAACCAGCAGCGTAGGAAGGTCACTGTAGCCAGCAGTGTAGGAAGGTCACTGTAACCAGCAGCACAGAAAGGTCACTGTAACCAGCAGTGCAGGAAGGTCACTGTAACCAGCAGTGCAGGGAGGTCACTGTAACCAGCAGTTCAGGAAGGTCACTGTAACCAGCAGCGCAGGAAGGTCACTGTAACCAGCAGTGTAGGAAGGTCACTGTAACCAGCAGCGCAGGAAGGTCACTGTAACCAGCAGCGCAGGAAGGTCACTGTAACCAGCAGTGCAGGAAGGTCACTGTAACCAGCAACGCAGGAAGGTCACTGTAACCAGCAGTGTAGGAAGGTCACTGTAACCAGCAGCGCAGGAAGGTCACTGTAACCAGCAGCGCAGGAAGGTCACTGTAACCAGCAGTGCAGGAAGGTCACTGTAACCAGCAACGCAGGAAGGTCACTGTACCCAGCAGTGCAGGAAGGTCACTGTAACCAGCAGCACAGGAAGGTCACTGTAACCAGCAGCGCAGGAAGGTCACTGTAACCAGCAGTGTAGGAAGGTCACTGTAAACAGCAACGCAGGAATGTCACTGTAACCAGCAGTGCAGGAAGGTCACTGTAACCAGCAGCGCAGGAAGGTCACTGTAACCAGCAGTGTAGGAAGGTCACTGTAACCAGCAGCACAGAAAGGTCACTGTAACCAGCAATGTAGGAAGGTCACTGTAACCAGCAGTGCAGGAAGGTCACTGTAACCAGCAGTGCAGGAAGGTCACTGTAACCAGCAGTTCAGTGCAGTCACTGTAACCAGCAGTGCAGGAAGGTCACTGTAACCAGCAGTTCAGTGCAGTCACTGTACCCAGCAGTGCAGGAAGGTCACTGTAACCAGCAGTGCAGGAAGGTCACTGTAACCAGCAGTGTAGGAAGGTCACTGTAACCAGCAGTGCAGGAAGGTCACTGTAACCAGCAGTGCAGGAAGGTCACTGTAACCAGCAGTTCAGTGCAATCACTGTAACCAGCAGTGCAGGAAGGGCACTGTAACCAGCAGTTCAGTGCAGTCACTGTAACCAGCAGTGCAGGAAGGTCACTGTAAACAGCAACGCAGGAATGTCACTGTAACCAGCAGTGCAGGAAGGTCACTGTAACCAGCAGCGCAGGAAGGTCACTGTAACCAGCAGTGTAGGAAGGTCACTGTAACCAGCAGCACAGAAAGGTCACTGTAACCAGCAGTGTAGGAAGGTCACTGTAACCAGCAGTGCAGGAAGGTCACTGTAACCAGCAGTGCAGGAAGGTCACTGTAACCAGCAGTTCAGTGCAGTCACTGTACCCAGCAGTGCAGGAAGGTCACTGTAACCAGCAGTGCAGGAAGGTCACTGTAACCAGCAGCGCAGGAAGGTCACTGTAACCAGCAGTGTAGGAAGGTCACTGTAACCAGCAGTGCAGGAAGGTCACTGTAACCAGCAGTGCAGGAAGGTCACTGTAACCAGCAGTTCAGTGCAATCACTGTAACCAGCAGTGCAGGAAGGGCACTGTAACCAGCAGCGCAGGAAGGTCACTGTACCCAGCAGCGCAGGAAGGTCACTGTACCCAGCAGTGCAGGAAGGTCACTGTAACCAGCAGTGCAGGAAGGTCACTGTAACCAGCAGTGCAGGAAGGTCACTGTAACCAGCAGTGTAGGAAGGTCACTGTAACCAGCAGTGCAGGAAGGTCACTGTAATCAGCAGTGCAGGAAGATCACTATAACCAGCAGTGTAGGAAGGTCACTATAACCAGCAGTGCAGGAAGGTCACTGTAGCCAGCAGTGCAGGAAGGTCACTATAACCAGCAGTGCAGGAAGGTCACTGTAACCAGCAGTTCAGTGCAGTCACTGTAACCAGCAGTGCAGGAAGTTCACTGTAACCAGTAGTGCAGGAAGGTCACTGTAACCAGCAGTGCAGGAAGGTCACTGTAACCAGCAGTTCAGTATAGTCACTGTAACCAGCAGTGCAGGAGGGACATTGTAACCAGCAGTTCAGTGCAGTCACTGTAACCAGCAGCGCAGGAAGGTCACTGTAACCAGCAGCACAGTATAGTCACTGTGACCAGCATCGCAATACAGTCACTGTAACCAGCAGCGCAGTACAGTCACTGTAACCAGCAGCACAGTATAGTCACTGTAATCAGCAGTGCACGAAGATCACTGTAACCAGCAGTGCAGGAAGGTGACTGTAACAAGCAATGCAATGCAGTCACTGTAACCAGCAGCACAGAAAGGTCACTGTAACCAGCAGTGCAGGAAGGTCACTGTAACCAGCAGTGCAGGAAGGTCACTGTAACCAGCAGTGCAGGAAGATCACTGTAACCAGCAGTTCAGTGCAGTCACTGTAACCAGCAGTGCAGGAAGGTCACTGTAACCAGCAGCGCAGGAAGGTCACTGTAACCAGCAGCGTAGGAAGGTCACTGTAGCCAGCAGTGTAGGAAGGTCACTGTAACCAGCAGCACAGAAAGGTCACTGTAACCAGCAGTGCAGGAAGGTCACTGTAACCAGCAGTGCAGGGAGGTCACTGTAACCAGCAGTTCAGGAAGGTCACTGTAACCAGCAGCGCAGGAAGGTCACTGTAACCAGCAGTGTAGGAAGGTCACTGTAACCAGCAGCGCAGGAAGGTCACTGTAACCAGCAGCGCAGGAAGGTCACTGTAACCAGCAGTGCAGGAAGGTCACTGTAACCAGCAACGCAGGAAGGTCACTGTACCCAGCAGTGCAGGAAGGTCACTGTAACCAGCAGCACAGGAAGGTCACTGTAACCAGCAGCGCAGGAAGGTCACTGTAACCAGCAGTGTAGGAAGGTCAATGTAAACAGCAACGCAGGAATGTCACTGTAACCAGCAGTGCAGGAAGGTCACTGTAACCAGCAGCGCAGGAAGGTCACTGTAACCAGCAGTGTAGGAAGGTCACTGTAACCAGCAGCACAGAAAGGTCACTGTAACCAGCAGTGTAGGAAGGTCACTGTAACCAGCAGTTCAGTGCAATCACTGTAACCAGCAGTGCAGGAAGGGCACTGTAACCAGCAGCGCAGGAAGGTCACTGTACCCAGCAGCGCAGGAAGGTCACTGTACCCAGCAGTGCAGGAAGGTCACTGTAACCAGCAGTGCAGGAAGGTCACTGTAACCAGCAGTGCAGGAAGGTCACTGTAACCAGCAGTGTAGGAAGGTCACTGTAACCAGCAGTGCAGGAAGGTCACTGTAATCAGCAGTGTACGAAGGTCACTATAATCAGCAGTGCAGGAAGGTCACTGTAGCCAGCAGTGCAGGAAGATCACTATAACCAGCAGTGTAGGAAGGTCACTATAACCAGCAGTGCAGGAAGGTCACTGTAGCCAGCAGTGCAGGAAGGTCACTATAACCAGCAGTGCAGGAAGGTCACTGTAACCAGCAGTTCAGTGCAGTCACTGTAACCAGCAGTGCAGGAAGTTCACTGTGACCAGTAGTGCAGGAAGGTCACTGTAACCAGCAGTGCAGGAAGGTCACTGTAACCAGCAGTTCAGTGCAGTCACTGTAACCAGCAGTGCAGGAGGGTCATTGTAACCAGCAGTTCAGTGCAGTCACTGTAACCAGCAGCGCAGGAAGGTCACTGTAACCAGCAGTGTAGGAAGGTCACTGTAACCAGCAGTGCAGGAAGGTCACTGTAACCAGCAGTGTAGGAAGGTCACTGTAACCAGCAGTGCAGGAAGGTCACTGTAACCAGCAGTGCAGGAAGGTCACTGTAACCAGCAGTTCAGTGCAATCACTGTAACCAGCAGTGCAGGAAGGGCACTGTACCCAGCAGTGCAGGAAGGTCACTGTAACCAGCAGTCCCAGCAGCGCAGGAAGGTCACTGTAACCAGCAGTGTAGGAAGGTCACTGTAACCAGCAGTGCAGGAAGGTCACTGTAATCAGCAGTGTACGAAGGTCACTATAATCAGCAGTGCAGGAAGGTCACTGTAGCCAGCAGTGCAGGAAGATCACTATAACCAGCAGTGTAGGAAGGTCACTATAACCAGCAGTGCAGGAAGGTCACTGTAGCCAGCAGTGCAGGAAGGTCACTATAACCAGCAGTGCAGGAAGGTCACTGTAACCAGCAGTTCAGTGCAGTCACTGTAACCAGCAGTGCAGGAAGTTCACTGTAACCAGTAGTGCAGGAAGGTCACTGTAACCAGCAGTGCAGGAAGGTCACTGTAACCAGCAGTTCAGTGCAGTCACTGTAACCAGCAGTGCAGGAGGGTCATTGTAACCAGCAGTTCAGTACAGTCACTGTAACCAGCAGCGCAGGAAGGTCACTGTAACCAGCAGTGTAGGAAGGTCACTGTAACCAGCAGTGCAGGAAGGTCACTGTAACCAGCAGTGTAGGAAGGTCACTGTAACCAGCAGTGCAGGAAGGTCACTGTAGCCAGCAGTGCAGGAAGGTCACTGTAACCAGCAGTGCAGGAAGGTCACTGTAACCAGCAGTGCAGGAAGGTCACTGTGACCAGCAGTTCAGTGCAGTCACTGTAACCGGCAGCACAGCAAGGTCACTGTAACCAGCAGTGTAGGAAGGTCACTGTAACCAGCAGCGCAGGAAGGTCACAGTAACCGGCAGCACAGAAAGGTCACTGTAACCAGCAGCGCAGGAAGGTCACTGTAACCAGCAGCGCAGGAAGGTCACAGTAACCGGCAGCACAGAAAGGTCACTGTAACCAGCAGCGCAGGAAGGTCACTGTGACCAGCAGTTCAGCACAGTCACTGTAACCAGGAGCGCAGCACTGACCCTAGAATGCACTGCCTGGAAGTGTGATGGAGGCAGCTTCAATCGAGGCATTCAAAAGGGCATCAGAAAATTATTTGAATAGAAACAAAGTGATTGGAGACGGCGAGAAAGCAAGAGAATGGTAATAAGTCATAACGCTCATTCGGGGAGCCGATGCAGTCATGATGGGCTGAATAACCTCCTACTGTGCCATAAAATGCCGTGATCCTGTGAACCAGCAGCGCAGTTCAGTCACTGTAACCAGCAGCACAGTACAGACACTGTAACCAGCAGCATAGTACAGACACTGTAACCAGCAGTGCAGTACAGACACTGTAACCAGCAGCACAGTATAGTCACTGTAACCAGCAGCACAGTATAGTCACTGTAACCAGCAGCGCAGTACAGACACTGCAACCAGCAGCACAGTGTAGTCACTGTAATCACCAGCACAGTACAGACACTGTAACCAGCAGCGCAGTACAGATACTGTAACCAGCAGCGCAGTTCAGTCACTGTAACCAGCAGCACAGTACAGACACTGTAACCAGCAGCACAGTACAGACACAGTAACCAGCAGTGCAGTACAGACACTGTAACCAGCAGCACAGTGTAGTCGCTGTAATCACCAGCACAGTACAGACACTGTAACCAGCAGCACAGTGTAGTCACTGTAATCACCAGCACAGTATAGTCACTGTAACCAGCAGCACAGTACAGACACTGTACCCAGCAGCACAGTATAGTCACTGTAACCAGCAGCACAGTATAGTCACTGTAACCAGCAGCGCAGTACAGACACTGCAACCAGCAACACAGTGTAGTCACTGTAACCACCAGCACAGTACAGATACTCTAACCAGCAGCACAGTATAGTCACTGTAACCAGCAGCACAGTATAGTCACTGTAACCAGCAGTGCAGGGCAGTCACTGTAACCAGCAGCACAAGACAGTCACTGTAATCAGCAGAGCATTAGTGTCACTGTAATCAGCAGTGCAGTTGCCACTGCAATGTGCAGTGCAGGGCAGTCACTGTATCCAATATTGCAGTATTGTCACTGTAACCAGCAGCGCAGGGCAGTCACTGTAAACAGCAGCGCAGTACAGTCACTGTAACCAGCAGTGCAGGGCAGTCACTGTAACCAATAGTGCAGTATCGTCACTGTAACCAGCAGCACAGTACAGTCACTGTAACCAGCAGCACAGTACAGTCACTGTATCCAGCAGCACAGTACAGTCACTGTAACCAGCAGTGCAGGACAGCCACTGTAACCAGCAGCACAGTAAAAACACTGTAACCAGCAGTGCAGGACAGTCACTGTAAGCAGCAGCACAGTACAGTCACTGTAACCAGCAGCACAGTACAGTCACTGTAACCAGCAGTGCAGGACAGCCACTGTAACCAGCAGCACAGTAAAAACACTGTAACCAGCAGTGCAGGACAGTCACTGTAAGCAGCAGCACAGTACAGTCACTGTAACCAGCAGCGCAGTACAGTCACTGTAACCAGCAGCGCAGTACAATCACTGTAACCAGCAGCACAGTACAGTCACTGTAACTAGCAGCACAGTACAGTCACTGTAACCAGCAGCGCAGTACAGTCACTGTAACCAGCAGCACAGGGCAGTCACTGTAACCAACAGTGCAATATAGTCACTATAACCAGCAGCATAGTAGCATCACTGTACCCAGCAGTGCAGGAAGGTCGTTGTAATCAGCAGCACAGGGCAGTCACTGTAACCAGCAGTGCAGGACAGTCACTGTAAGCAGCAGCACAGGACAGTCACTGTACCCAGCAGTGCAGGACAGTCACTGTACCCAGCAGTGCAGGACAGTCACTGTAAGCAGCAGCACAGGACAGTCACTGTACCCAGCAGCGCAGGACAGTCACTGTACCCAGCAGTGCAGGACAGTCACTGTAAGCAGCAGCACAGGGCAGTCACTATACCCAGCAGTGCAGGAAGGTCAATGTAACCAGCAGTGCAGGAAGGTCAATGTAACCAGCAGTGCAGGAAGGTCACTGTACCCAGCAGTGCAGGAAGGTCAATGTAACCAGCATTGCAGGAAGGTCACTGTAACCAGCAGTGCAGCACAGTCACTGTAACCAGGAGCACAGGACTGTCACTGGAATGCACTGCCTGGAAGTGTGGTGGAGGCAACTGCGATTGAGGCATTCAAGAGGCTACGGAGAAAAAAGCCGGAGAATGGCACTAATTCATGATGCTCATTCGGAGAGCCGGCGGAAACACGATGGGCTGAATGGCCTCCTGCGCCATAACATTCTGTGATTCTGTGAACCAGCAGCGCAGTACAGACACTGTAACCAGCAGCGCAGTACAGTCACTGTAACCAGCAGCGCAGTACAGACACTGTAACCAGCAGCGCAGTACAGACACTGTAACCAGCAGCGCAGTACAGACACTGTAACCAGCAGTACATTATAGTTACTCTAAGCAGCAGTGCAGGAAAGTTACTGTAAACAGCAGCGTAGGTTTCGCTGTAACCAACGTTCGCTGTTTGGCATGCAAGTAGTCTGTGTTGTAGCTTCACCAGGTTGACACCTCATTTATAGGCACCTGGCATGCCCTCCTGCACTCTTGAACCAGGGTTGATCCCCTGGTTAGATGGTAATGGTAGAGTGGGCCATGAGGTTACAGTTTGTGGCTGAGTACAATTCTGCTGCTGCTGATGGCCCACAGTGCCTCATGGGTGCCCAGTGTTGAGTTGCTAGATCAGTTGGAAATCCATCCCAATTAGAATGATGGTAGTGCCACACAGCATGATGGAGGGTATCCTCAATGTGAGGATACACACAGAAGCACTGACACACACACACACATACACACACACACACACACGCACACACACACACACACACAAAAACCTGTGAAACAGGAAGGCACACACAGAAACAGACACACACAATCACACACACATACACACAATTACCTGTGAAACAGGAAGGCACACACACACACACACACACAATTCAATGTGCTTCTATTCCTGCCTGCTACATTCCCCATTTCTCAAACACTGCATGTCCGACATTTACCAATCCTGCCTTTCTTCCTACAGCAGTATAGTACAATAGCCCAGCTGCACAGAGACAAATTCAAGGCACTGATATGTGACAAGAATTTTAAATCTTTAATTTCAGCCAGTAGATTTTCAAATGATTTATGAATTAGTAGCCTCACAAACAGGGAAGAAGCTCCCATTCCACATCTAATTCAAATAACATTTAGCCACAAATCAATTCTATAGCAGGTCGGCACTGTGCACTCGCATTCAAGAGCTGTCTACTGTTTCACTGCAAAGTGATCTTGAAGCAATGAATAGAGAGGCATCCTGATACAGAGATGCAGTTGATCAGAGACTGCAATCTTGCTGGCTCGATGTATTGTCCACTTACCAGTTTGAAGAAAGCTGTAATCTTAGTTCATCCTGTTATAGTCAAACAATCCAACCGTTTCTCACTCACACAGGCAGCGATCGGCTCGCTGAATGTTCTGGGTTATTGTCCGGTTTATCTCCTGGTTGCTAGGCATCACAGACTACCTTTCAATCGATAGTGAAGTGAGAAGGACAGGGTGAGCTAGAGGTAAAGATAGGGCCTGATTTTGGAGAGAGTTTGGGAAGGGAGGGAGACAGAAAGAGGGAGGGAGAAAGGAGGCAGAGACTGCAATAACGCTGCTCAAATCCCACATTTCATCAGGGTGGGATCAGGCAGCAGAGCTGAATGCAGATACCTCAGATTCCAAAACTAAATTAAATCCACGCACAGGAAGTGAATAGTGTTAACTCTGTGATGGCCAGCCATCTTTGAGAAGCCTGTGAATGGTACCAGCACCCAAGAGCACATCTCCTAGGCAGCACCCTGAGAAAGGACAGAGAGAGAGACACCAGTCAGTGTACAGATATCTCCCTGAGAGAGGGGGACTGAGATTCACCAGTCAGTGTACAAATATCTCCCTGAGAGAGAGGGACTGAGAGACACCGGTCAGTGTACAGATATCTCCCCGAGAGAGAGGGGACTGAGATTCACCAGTCAGTGTACAGATATCTCCCTGAGAGAGAGGGAACTGAGATACACCAGTCAGTGTACAGATATCTCCCTGAGAGACAGGACAGCGAGACACCAGTCAGTGTACAGATATCTCCCTGAGAGAGAGAGGGACTGACAGACACCAGTCAGTGTACAGATATCTCCCTGAGAGAGAGAGGGGACTGAGACACACCAGTCAGTGTACAGATATCTCCCTGAGAGACAGGACAGCGAGACACCAGTCAGTGTACAGATATCTCCCTGAGAGAGAGAGGGACTGACAGACACCAGTCAGTGTACAGATATCTCCCTGAGAGAGAGAGGGGACTGAGAGACACCAGTCAGTGTACAGATATCTCCCTGAGAGAGAGAGGGGACTGAGTGACACCAGTCAGTGTACAGATATCTCCCTGAGAGAGAGACGGTCTGAGAGACACCAGTCAGTGTACAGATATCTCCCTGAGAGGGAGGGACTGAGAGACACCAGTCAGTGTACAGATATCTCCCTGAGAGGGGACAGAGAGACGCCAGTCAGTGTACAGATATCTCCCTGAGAGGGGACTGAGAGACACCAGTCGGTGTACAGATATCTCCCTGAGAGGGGACTGAGAGACGCCAGTCAGTGTACAGATATCTCCCTGAGAGAGAGAGGGACTGACAGACACCAGTCAGTGTACAGATATCTCCCTGAGAGAGAGAGGGGACTGAGAGACACCAGTCAGTGTACAGATATCTCCCTGAGAGAGAGAGGGGACTGAGTGACACCAGTCAGTGTACAGATATCTCCCTGAGAGAGAGACGGTCTGAGAGACACCAGTCAGTGTACAGATATCTCCCTGAGAGGGAGGGACTGAGAGACACCAGTCAGTGTACAGATATCTCCCTGAGAGGGGACAGAGAGACGCCAGTCAGTGTACAGATATCTCCCTGAGAGGGGACTGAGAGACACCAGTCGGTGTACAGATATCTCCCTGAGAGGGGACTGAGAGACGCCAGTCAGTGTACAGATATCTCCCTGAGAGAGAGAAATTGAGAGACACAAGTCAGTGTACAGATATCTCCCTGAGAGAGAGGGACTGAGAGACACCAGTCAGTGTACAGATATCTCCTTCAGAGAGAGAGAGAAAGAGACTGAGAAACACCAGTCCCAGTACAGATATCTCCCTGAGAGAGAGAGAGAGAAACTGAGAGACACCAGTCAGTGTGCAGATATCTCCCTGAGAGAGAGGAGACTGAGAAATACCAGTCAGTGTACAGATATCTCCCTGAGAGAGAGAGGGGACTGAGAGACACCAGTCAGTGTACAGATATCTCCCTGAGAGAGGGACTGAGAGACACCAGTCAGTGTACAGATATCTCCCTGAGAGAGAGAGAGAGGGGACTGAGAGACACCAGTCAGTGTACAGATATCTCCCTGAGAGAGGGGACTGAGAGACACCAGTCAGTGTACAGATATCTCCCAGAGAGAGAGAGGGGACTGAGAGACACCAGTCAGTGTACAGATATCTCCCTGAGAGAGGGGACTGAGAGACACCAGTCAGTGTACAGATATCTCCCAGAGAGAGAGAGGGGACTGAGAGACACCAGTCAGTGTACAGATATCTCCCTGAGAGAGAGGGGACTGAGTGACACCAGTCAGTGTACAGATATCTCCCTGAGAGAGAGGGGACTGAGAGACACCAGTCAGTGTACAGATATCTCCCAGAGAGAGGGGACTGAGAGACACCAGTCAGTGTACAGATATCTCCCTGAGAGAGAGGGGACTGAGAGACACCAGTCAGTGTACAGATATCTCCCTGAGAGAGAGGGGACTGAGAAACACCAGTCAGTGTATAGATATCTCCCTGAGAGAGAGGTGACTGAGAGACACCAGTCAGTGTATAGATATCTCACTGAGAGAGAGGTGACTGAGAGACACCAGTCAGTGTACAGATATCTCACTGAGAGAGAGGTGACTGAGAGACACCAGTCAGTGTACAGATATCTCCCTGAGAGAGGGGGACTGAGAGACAACAGTCAGTGTACAGATATCTCCCTGAGAGAGAGAGAGAGAGAGTGAGAGGGACTAGGAGACACCAGTCAGTGTACAATTCTCTATTGGAATGTGGAATGCTATGTCAGTAGGCTTTCTTCGTGTTTGGTTCAGTTACCTTGTAGAGGCTTGAATGATGAATCGCGATTGGTTTAATCACACCTCAGCGAAACTCCAAGGGATGTTCAGGAATCTGAAAGGTGCTATACAAATTATTGGGATTCGAACACCACCATTTGTCTCTCAGCCTGGGTAAGAATGTATTGTAGTTTTATGTCAATCCATCTCTTAAAGCTAGGATGCCTTTTGTTTTTTCTAGTTTATTAATTATATCGTGGTCCCCCCACTCTGATATCTGTTCTCTACCACCCCTAGTCTCCAACTCACACACTGTCCGTCCTTTCTCTGCCCTCAACCCATCGCCCATTTCCAACTCTAATTCAGAATCCCAAACTTTGGACTCCTCCCCCACCATTCTCCCTACCCCCCAGCACAATTGCAGACTTTTCAAATCCAATCTTAGGGTGACCCCACCCGAGGGGTTCCCAACTCAGTGTCAGTATTGTGTCAGAGCTGACACCAGAGTTGGCAATGTTCTGCCTGCACTTCTCCACTTGGTCAATCTGCTGCCCTATCCCAGCAGCACTCACCTGGAGGGTCACCTCCAAATCTAGGAGATACCAGCACACCCTGGAGGTCAGTAACCTCTACCAAAAATCTGCTCTTCCCAATCATGGTCAGCCAATGTGAGTAAGTCACACACTTGCCCCAGAGTCAGAAGGTTAGGAGTTCAAGTCCCACACCGGAGGCTTGAACATAAAATTCACAACAACATTCCCAATTTGTACTGAGGGAGTGCTGCACTGTCAGAGAGTCAGTACTAAAGGAGTGCTGCACTGTTGCAGGGTCAGCACTGAGGGAGTGCTGCATTGTCGGAGAGTCAGTACTGAGGGAGTGCTGCACCGACGGAGGGTCAGCACTGAGGGAGTGCTGCACTGTCAGAGGGTCAGTACTAAAGGAGTGCTGCACTGTTGCAGGGTCAGCACTGAGGGAGTGCTGCACTGTTGGAGGGTCAGCACTGAGGGAGTGCTGCACTGTTGGGGGGGTCAGCACTGAGGGAGTGCTGCACTGTTGGGGGGGTCAGCACTGAGGGAGTGCTTCACTGTCAGAGGGTCAGCACTGAGGGAGTGTTGCACTGTCAGAGGGTCAGCACTGAGGGAGTGCTGCACTGTCGGAGGGTCAGTACTGAGGGAGTGCTGCACTGTCGCAGGGTCAGTACTGAGGGAGTGCTGCACTGTCAGAGGGTCAGCACTGAGGGAGTGCTGCACTGTCAGACGGTCAGTACTGAGAGAGTGCTTCAGTGTCAGAGGGTCAGTACAGAGGGAGAGCTGCACTGTCAGAGGATCAGCACTGAGGGAGTGCTGCACTGTCGGAGGGTCAGTACTGAGGGAGTGCTGCACTGTCAGAGGGTCAGCACTGAGGGAGTGCTGCACTGTCGGAGGGTCAGTACTGAGGGAGTGCTGCACTGTCGCAGGGTCAGTACTGAGGGAGTGCTGCACTGTCAGAGGGTCAGCACTGAGGGAGTGCTGCACTGTCAGAGGGTCAGTACTGAGGGAGTGCTTCAGTGTCAGAGGGTCAGTACAGAGAGAGTGCTGCACTGTCAGAGGATCAGCACTGAGGGAGTGCTGCACTGTCGGAGGGTCAGTACTGAGGGAGTGTTGCACTGTCAGAGGGTCAGCACTGAGGGAGTGCTGCACTGTCGGAGGGTCAGTACTGAGGGAGTGCTGCACTGTCGCAGGGTCAGTACTGAGGGAGTGCTGCACTGTCAGAGGGTCAGTACTGAGGGAGTGCTGCACTGTCAGAGGGTCAGTACTGAGGGAGTACTGCACTGTCAGAGGGTCAGTACTGAGGGAGTGCTTCAGTGTCAGAGGGTCAGTACTGAGGGAGTGCTGCACTGTCAGAGGATCAGCACTGAGGGAGTGCTGCACTGTCAGAGGGTCAGCACTGAGGGAGTGCTGCACTGTCCGAGGGTCAGCACTGAGGGAGTGCTGCACCGACGGAGGGTCAGTACTGAGGGAGTGCTGCACTGTCAGAGGGTCAGTACAGAGGGAGTGCTGCACTGTCAGAGGGTCAGTGCTGAGGGAGTGCTGCACTGTCAGAGGGTCAGTGTTGAGGGAGTGCTGCACTGTCAGAGGGTCAGTACTGAGGGAGTGCTGCACTGTCAGAGGGTCAGTACAGAGGGAGCGCTGCACTGTCAGAGGGTCAGTACTGAGGGAGTGCTGCACTGTCAGAGGGTCCAGTACTGAGGGAGTGCTGCACTGTCAGAGGGTCAGTACAGAGGGAGTGCTGCACTGTCAGAGGGTCAGTACAGAGGGAGTGCTGCACTGTCAGAGGGTCAGTACTGAGGGAGTGCTGCACTGTCAGAGGATCAGCACTGAGGGAGTGCTGCACTGTCCGAGGGTCAGTACTGAGGGAGTGCTGCGCTGTCAGAGGGTCAGTACTGAGGGAGTGCTGCGCTGTCAGAGGGTCAGTACTGAGGGAGTGCTGCACTGTCCGAGGGTCAGTACTGAGGGAGTGCTGCACTGTCAGAGTGTCAGTACTGAGGGAGTGCTGCGCTGTCAGAGGGTCAGTACTGAGGGAGTGCTGCGCTGTCAGAGGGTCTGTACTGAGGGAGTGCTGCGCTGTCAGAGGGTCAGTGCTGAGGGAGTGCTGCGCTGTCAGAGGGTCAGTACTGAGGGAGTGCTTCAGTGTCAGAGGGTCAGTACTGAGGGAGTGCTGCACTGTCCGAGGGTCAGTACTGAGGGAGTGCTGCACTGTCAGAGGGTCAGTACTGAGGGAGTGCTGCACTGTCGGAGGGCCAGTACTGAGGGAGTGCCGCACTGTCACAGGGCCAGTACTGAGGGAGTGCTGCACTGTCGGAGGGTCAGTACTGAGGGAGTGCTGCACTGTCAGAGGGTCAGTACTGAGGGAGTGCTGCACTGTCAGAGGGTCAGTACTGAGGGAGTGCTGCACTGTCGGAGGGTCAGTACTGAGGGAGTGCTGCACTGTCAGAGGGTCAGTACTGAGGGAGTGCTGCACTGTCCGAGGGTCAGTATCGAGAGAACAGTGCAGTCTCAGAGGTTCAGGCAGGAGTGCTGGCCCCATCTGTCCTCTCAGGTAGAAGTAAAAGATCCCATAGCAATATTTTGAAGAAAAGCAGGGGAGTTCTCCCAGTGTCCTGGGATTAATATTTATTTCTCAACCAACATCACAAATACAGATGATCCAGTCATTATCACATTGTTGTTTGTGGGAGCTTGCTGTGTGCAAATTGGCTGCTGAGTTTCATTGCAACAGTGACTCCACTTCAGAAAGTATTTAATTGACTCTTAAATTGCTTTGGAGTGTCCTGTAGTAGTGAAAGGTGCTATAGAAATGCAAGGTGTTTCTTTTGGGCTACAGTGAACTTTGGCCCATCACTTACCCTGTCTTTTCAGTCAAAGAAATGAGGCTGGTTTAGTGGAGTTTCAGAATTTCAGTGTGAAGCCAACTTCATGTCAGAGACAGAATGGAAAGGGTTTAATTTGGAAATAAACTCCCCGTGGTTTTGAAGTCGATCAGGAGGCAGCTGAAATATTAATAAGAGGGTCCCCTCTGGTGGAGAAGGCTGTAATTACAAGCGATTCCCTCCAGGCCCAGAACCTGAGGCCTAGTGCAGCAGGGGTTGAGTAGAATGTCTTCAGCAACTTTCTTCCTTCTCAAAACCTTCAAATTCGTGCCAGACTGTTCGGCAGTGATGTCAGGAAGCACTCCTTCATAGAAAGGGGAATGGAAATCGGACCCCCCCCCCAACCCACCAAACTGTTCAGGCTGGGGGGCAATTTGAATTTAAAAACGGAGATTGATCGATTATTCTTGTTGGTTTTGTGTTATGGTTGCCAACTTTCCAGGATTGTCCCGGAGCATCTAGGAATTAACATTGTTGCCAGAAAGATAATTCCAAACCTTCGGAGGACATGGTGAGATAAACCCTGTTCAGTAACACGGCCCTATTATAATCTCAAGCAGCTCATCAAGTGCATGACCAAGTTTGTTGCCCAGCTTGAAGTGTCAGATTCCCCCATTAACCGTGTTATACAGCACAAAGGAGCTCAGTGTTTGTATCCAGTCAACATCAGCGTTTAGAAACCAGCTTTCTGGAACAAGTGACAGACTCGCTAACACCCACACAATTCCCCACCAATACCCAGTCACGCAACGTGTCTCCCTCAACTACCAGTGCAATCTCTGTATCTCTGCCTGCAGGCTCCCTCTAGGCCTCACCACCATCTACAACAACAACTTGTATCTATATAGCACCTTTAACATAATGACCATCCTATGGAATTTCACAGGAGTGTGTTATCAAACAGAACTTAACATCGAGCTAAGGAGACATGGGGCAAATGACCTAAAGCTTGGTCAAACAGGTAGAATTTAAAAGAGTTTTTCTTCTTCATTCACTGGATGGGGGCTTCACTGGCCAGGCCAGAGTTTATTGCCCATTCGTAATTGCCCTTGAGAAGGTGGTGGTGAGCTGCCTTCTTGACCCCTGGTGTCCATGTGATGTAGGACAACAACAGTGCTGTTAGGGAGGGAGTTCCAGGATTTTGACCCAGCAACAGTGAAGGAACAGCGATATATTTCCAAGTCAGGATGGTGAGTGACTTGGAGGGGAACTTCCAGGTGGTGGTGTTCCCATGTATCTGCTGTCCTTGTCCCTCTAGGTGGTAGTGATCGTGGGTTTGGAAGGTGCTAACTAAGGAGCCTTGATGATTTCCTGCAATGCATCTTGTAGATGATGAACACTGCTGCTATTGAGCGTGAGTGGTGGAGGGAATGAATGTTTGTGGTTGAGGTGCCAAACAAGCGACTTAAAGGAGAGAGAGATAGAGAAAAGCAGAGAGAGAGAGACAGACAGAGAGGAGGAAAGTTTTAGGGAGAGAATTCCAGAGCTTAGGGCCCAGGCAGCTGAAGGCCCACTTCACAATGGTGGAATGATTAAAATCGGGAATGCTCAAGGTACGAATCAGGAGTGTGATGGAATTCTCTTCATTTTCCTGGATAAGCACAGCTCCAACCACACTCAAGAAGTTTGACACCGTCTAAGACTGAGCAGCCCATTTGATTGGCACCACATCCACAAACATTCACACCCTCTACCACCAACACACTGTAGCAGCAGTGTGTATCATCTACAAGATGCACTGCAGCAACTCACCAAGACTCTCTCTGATGGTTTGTCCACTCAGCATTGTTCTAACTTCAAGTAACAACAGACATTGATAATCAATGAGAGGCTATCAAAATCTTCAATAATTTCCATCACTGTTTGAATTGACGGTCCTGGAATGTATGATCCTGGAATGCAGTAGTCCTAGGCTGTGAGGGTCCTGGATTGTAATGGTCCTGGACTGTCATGGTTCTGGACAGTGATGATCCTGGACTGTCATGGTACTGGACAGTGATGATCCTGGACTGCATTAGTCCTGGATTGTAATGATCATGGAGTGTAATGGTCCTGGAATGTGATGGCCCTGCAATGTAACAGCCCTCGACTGTGAGGATCCTGGAATGTGATGTCCTGGGCTGTGATAGTCCTGTAATGTGTAGGTCCAGGACTGTCATGGTGCTGCACTGCAATGGTCCTGGATTGTGATCATCCTAGACTGTAATGGTCCTAGAATGTCATGGTCTTGGACTGTCATGGTGCTGCAGTGCGATGGTCCTGGACTGTGATCGCCCTGGGATCTGATGGTGCTGGAATGTGATGATCTTCAACTGTAATCGTCCTGGAATGTGATGGTCCTGGAATGTAATTGTCCTGGAATATGATGGTCCTAGAATGTAATTGTCCTGGAATGTGGTGGCCCTGGGCTGTGATGGTCCTGGAATGTGACAGTCCTGGGCTGTGATGGTCCTAGAATCTGATGGAGTGTTATAGTTCTGGACAGTGATGGTCCTAGACTGTTATGGTTCTGGACAGTGATGATCCTGGACTGTAATGGTCCTGGAATATAATGGTCCTGGAATGTAACGGCTCTCAGCTGTGAGGATCCTGGAATGTGATGGTCCTGGGCTGTGATAGTCCTGTAATGTGTTGGTCCTGGACTGTCATGGTGCTGCACTGTGATGGTCCTGGACTGTGATGGTCCTGGAATGTGAAGGTCCTGGAATGTGAAGGTCCTGGAATGTGATGATCTTCAACTGTAATGGTCCTGGAATGTGATGGTCCTGGGCTATAATGGTTTTGGAATGTGATGGTTCTGGAATTTGTTGGTCTTGGACTGTCATGGTGCTGCACTGTGATGGTCCTGGACTGTGGTGGTCCTGGAATGTAAGGGTCCTGGACTGTAACAGTCCTGGACTGTAATGGTTCTGGAATGTGATGGTCCTGGATAGTGAAGGTCATGGAATGTGATGGCCCTGGAATGTGATGATCCTGGACTGTAATGATCCTAGAATGTGATGGTCCTGGAATGTGATGGTCCTGGACTGTAATGGTCCTGGACTGTGATGGTCCTGGAATGTGATGGTCTTGGACTGTAATGGTCCTGGACTGTGATGGTCCTGGAATGTGATGGTCCTGGACTGTAATGGTCCTGGACTGTGATGGTCCTGGAATGTGATGGTCCTGGACTGTGATGGTCCTGGACTGTGATGGTCCTGGAATGTGATGGTCCTGGACTGTGATGGTCCTGGACTGTCATGCTCTTGTAATGTGATAGTCCTGGAATGTGATGGTCCTGGACTGTAATGGTCCTGGACTGTGATGGTCCTGGAATGTGATGGTCTTGGACTGTAATGGTCCTGGACTGTGATGGTCCTGGAATGTGATGGTCCTGGACTGTAATGGTCCTGGACTGTGATGGTCCTGGAATGTGATGGTCCTGGACTGTGATGGTCCTGGAATGTGATGGTCCTGGACTGTAATTGTCCTGGACTGTGATGGTCCTGGACTGTCATGCTCTTGTAATGTGATAGTCCTGGAATGTGATGGTCCTGGACTGTAATTGTCCTGGACTGTGATGGTCCTGGACTGTCATGCTCTTGTAATGTGATAGTCCTGGAATGTGATGGTCCTGGACTGTAATGGTCATGGACTATGAGGGTCCTGGACTGTGTTGGTCTTGTGATGAAGCAGTCTTTTTGTCTGGATCAAGTTATTAAGTTAAATTATTTACTCTGATTTGCTGAACCATTGGATATAATACCTGCAATTTCAACTACACCGAGTGTGGGAAGGGATTCACTAATTTACCTCATCTTCTGGTTCACAGCATATTCATGCTCCGTGTGTGGGAAGGAACTTACATACAAGCATACAAAATAGAGCAGAAGCAGGCCATTCAGCCCCTCGAGCCTGCTCCAAACATCAATAAGAACCGTTTGTGTTTCAAATTCCACATTCCCATCTACCCCCAATAATCTTTGATTCCCTTGCCTAACAAGAATCTATCTACCGCTGCCTCTAAAATATTCAGTAACCCCACCTCCACCACCTGAGGCAGAGAGTTCCAAAGTTGCAGAACCCTCATCACAAGGGCCACCCCTAATTTTAAAACAGTGCCCCTTAGGCTGGACTCACCCACAGGAGGAAACATCCTTTCCACATTCACCTTCTCGAGGCCGTTCAGGAATTTACACGCTTCAATCACGTCACCCCTTGTTCTCGCTCTTCTAAACTCCATTCCATCTCAAGGTACACAAGCTTATTCACACCAATCCGAGATCCGTTTAAATGGTCTGACTGTGAGGCCAGCATTAAAAGCAGGATTGATCTGATGAAACACCAACACATTCACAGTGGGGAGAGGCTGTTCACCTGCCCCTTGTATAGTAAGGGATTCATTCAGTCATCCACCTGCTGACACCCCAGCAAGTGACTGCAAGTTTCCATTCTGCTGTTACTGCTGCTGTGAATCAGTTCCAGGGTGGGGTCAGTTAGCTCACCTGGCTCGATGGCTGGTGTGTGATGCAGAACGATGCTAATGGTGTGGGTTCATTCTCTGTACTGGCTGTGATTGTTCTTGGAGCCCTCCCCCCTCACAATACCCCAGGCTGCAGAGTGGTTCCCCTCAACTTATGAAGAAACCAATTGTCTCTCTCTAATAAAGAGAGATGTCTATGGTCCCTCATGACCTCAGTTAATTATCTGAAATTTATTGTGTCTTCTGCATTGCATCTCCGGCAATGAACTCCAAAAATTATTGCTCATCCCTAATTGCCCTTGAGAAGGTGGTGGTGAGCTGCCTTCTTGAACTGCTGCAGTCCATGTGGTGTAGGTACACCCACAGTGCTGTTAGGGAGGGAGTTCCAGGATTTTGACCCAGCGACAGTGAGGGAACGGCGATATATTTCCAAGTCAGGATGGTGAGTGATTTTGCTGCCCTTGTTGCTCTTGCTGAGTGTGACTTCCAATGATCCTTCAGGATCCTGACAGGGAAGATGTTCATGCTCCCTCCCACGTTCACTTTGGCAGTGTGTTTGCAGTTTTTCTTCAGGCATATGATGCTGATAGGAACAAAAGGTTCTAACTGTCTGACTTCATCCACACGTCACGTCACACTCATAGTGTGGAAATCCTCTTCACTTTCCAGGTGAAGATTTTTCCGCTCTTAACCTTGACCCTGATCTGTCTGGTCGTTAACTTCGTCTACGATCCGTCTGGCCATTAACTTCGTCTACGATCAGTCTGGACATTAACTTCGTCTACGATCTGTCTGGTCGTTAACTTCATCCATGATCTGTCTGGCCATTAACTTTGTCTACGATCCGTCTGGCCATTAACTTCGTCTACGATCAGTCTGGACATTAACTTCGTCTACGATCTGTCTGGTCGTTAACTTCATCCATGATCTGTCTGGCCATTAACTTTGTCTACGATCTGTCTGGCCATTAACTTCATCTACGATCTGTCTGGCCGTTAACTTCATCTATGATGCGTCTGGTCATTAACTTTGTGTACGATCTGTCTGGTCGTTAACCTCGTGTACGATCTGTCTGGTCGTTAACCTCGTGTATGTGTTTGCGTTTATGTGGGTCTCTGGTGCAGCCCCTGCAGTTGCTGCCAGTGTGCTTCATATACACTTTGGTTGTAACTTACTGTGACCTCTGGTCGCACCTCTGGAACCAGATTTCCTACGTATGTGAGCCCAGTGTCCTTTTACACCACATACCCTCGCAAAAGACCTTGGAACGCAGGACAGCTTCACGTTGGGTGCAGTAAACCACATTTCCCATGTGGCTTGTTTGCTTTCTGTATCCTGGCTACCATGTCTATACTGGTGGGTGGACCTAATGCTAGCAGCTGTTGTTGTCCCAGCTACAAGGGCTTCATATTTTCTGCCATTTCTAGCAGTGTATCAGTATTGCAACCTTACTTTTTCTCCAGAAGGTCCTTTTGGAAGGCTTTGACTGGTATCAAAGCTATAATCAGCTCCATTATCCATTCAGAAAGTTCCGCTTCCAGAAAATCACAGTCCCTGTGCTTATCAGGGTACCTGCTGATGAACTGATCAATTGGATCTTGTGGCTACGGTCTCTAGGACATCAGCTCAAAGGTGAATCCTTAAGTTCACTTTTACACAAAGCTGATCCTCCAGCATGTTCCACAACTTAACAGGATCCTTCTGATCCTCCTCAGACAGGCCCAAAGTTGTTGACAGTATGCAACCCCTTGCTTCCAATGGCTTTATTTTCACCTCTTGTTTATCCAGATTTATAATGGGATGAATCTAAAAAGCATAATTCCATCCTTTGTTTGAAAAGCCTAAATTAGGATAGGACACCTGTGGCCTTCCAAATCATACTGGGGAATTTGGTGGTCATCTTTTTGATGTCCCCTGTCTTTTGCGGACGCTCCCGATGTGTAGGGAATTTGTGATCTCTCTACTCCACGAAGAGATTCACCAATGCAGCTGCTTCGTTTTTGTTCCCCTCTTTTTGCAATGGCCATTCAGGTTTTTTCAGTTTTGCGCGTTTTTAACTTTTGTGTAGGAATGGCACTCGAGGATGTGGTCTTGGCTGTACAACCAGTCTCTGAACCAACTCACTGCTTCCATTAACCACCGAACTGGCTATTCCACAAACCAGGTACTCACTGTTCTGCAAAATACCATCTGTAGAGGGATTTTCCCTCCCGGGGTTTTGATGTACACACAGCCTCTGACTCTTCAGTGGCTTGTCCTGTGGTTTTCAAATTCACATCACTGCCACCATGTTGTGTTTCTAGGTTGGCTTTACACAAACTTACAATCTTACACATAGGACTGATAAACAATAGGTAGGGTAGGTTTGGTTTACTTGAAGATACAGTACAGGATGGCCCAGCAGACAGATCTATTTTATGGATACAGCAACTGTCGCTCACAGGGACAGCACAGCTGCAATTCCTACACACATGCTACACATTACTAGCTGCTCTACATCGTGGCTACTTGCTCATTTGCTATTTCCTTAAAGCGATACAGATCTCAGATTCTAGTCTCAGACTCTGCTGGAGTAGCTAGAGTCGATTTTGACTGCACTGCAGTCTACAGTTAGCCTCTGTACCCCTGATCACTGCTAAAGTCCAGAGTTCATGCATCTTTCAGATTAGATGCTAAACCGAGGTCCTGTCTGCCTCCTCTGGTGGATGTGAAAGATCCCAGGACACTATTTTGAAGGAGAACAGCGGAGTTCTCCCTGTTTCCTGGCCAATATTTATCCCTCAATCAACACCGGTAAAAACGACTCACCGGCACGTAGTTACATTCCCAGGGGTGGAGGGGAAACTGCTGACTGGGAAAGGACAGTGGGACACAGCAGTAAGCAGCTAAGTTGTAGCAAGAATAGAGGCTGCTTTACTGAATGAAATCCTGCTCATCTGAAGCTCACAACTAATCCAGAACTCATTAAAAGGTTAGTGCTGATGATTACTGTCATTTTCTTGGTTCACAAGAAGGGATCTGAAGTTAATTTGTTCATTCATTTTGTGTTTGTAAAGTAGAACGGGTTAACAATTTGCACCAAAGTGTCTCGATCACCAAAGTGTTTTCAATCATTCAAGAAAGGCTGGAGAAGTAGTTTGTGAGAGGACATGTGTTCAGTACAATTAGGCACTGACACTCTCTTTACAGGGAAGCGGTTAGCTCAGTTGCTGGATGGTGAGTGTGTGATTTAGAATAATGCTCACAGTGTGGGGTCAATTCCTGTTCTGGCTCAGGAAGGCTTGGGACCTGCCTCTTCGCTTGCCCCTGAGAGTGAAAGGCCATTGCAAATCAACACTGACAAAAACTGACAAGGAAAACAACTCAAGAGTGAAGATCAGCAGACAATACACCAAAGACCTGTCTTTGGGCAGAGGACACATAGCGGGAGGTGGTGGTGTAGTGGTATTGTCACTGGACTGGTAATCCAGAGGCCCAGGGTAATGCTCTGGGGACCTGAGTTTGAATCCCACGGCATGGTGGAATTTGAATTCAATAAAAACCATGTGTTAAAACATCTAATGATAACCATGAAACGATTGTCGTAAAATCCCCTCTGGTTCACTAATGTCCTTTAGGGAAGGAAATCTGCTGTCCTTACCTGGTCTGGCCTACATGTGACTCCAGACCCACAATACTGTGGTTGACTCTTAAAATGCCCTCTGAACAAGGGCAATAAATGCTGTGAAACAGATCCTGTGAACAAATTTTTAAAAATGACGTCACTTTCTTTATACCCCAGGTTCTGTTCTTGGCTATTGGTACCGGCCACTCCTGAGTGTATGATGATCAGGCTGCTTATCGATTGTCCAGAGAATATCTAAGGAAAACAGAATATTTGTAAGTCCTTCTGTAATATTTTTTGACAGCACCTTTGAAACCTACAACCTCTACAACCAAGAAGATAAGAACAGATCCCAAGCCTTCCTGAGCCAGAACAGGAATTGACCCCACACTGTGAGCATTATTCTAAATCACACACTCACCATCCAGCAACTGAGCTAACCGCTTCCCTGTAAAGAGAGTGTCAGTGCCTAATTGTACTGAACACGTCTTCTCACAAACTACTTCTCCAGCCTTTCTTGAATGATTGAAAACACTTCGGTGATCGAGACACTTTGGTGCAAATTGTTAACCCGTTCTACTTTACAAACACAAAATGAATGAACAAATTAACTTCAGATCCCTTCTTGTGAACTAAGAAAATGACAGTAATCACCAGCACTAACCTTTTAATGAGTTCTGGATTAGTTGTGAGCTTCAGATGAGCAGGATTTCATTCAGTAAAGCAGCCTCTATTCTTGCTACAACTTAGCTGCTTGCTGCTGTGTCCCACTGTCCTTTCCCAGTCAGCAGTTTCCCCTCCTCCCCTGGGAATGTAACTATGTGCCGGTGAGTCGTTTTTACTGGTGTTGATTGAGAGATAAATATTGGCCAGGAAACAGGGGAGAACTCCGCTGTTCTCCTTCAAAATAGTGTCCTGGAATCTTTCACATCCAATTGATCAGTTCAACAGCAGGTGCCCTGATAAGCACAGGGACTGTGATTTTTTGGAAGCAGAACTTTCTGAATGGATAATGGAGCTGATTATAGCTTTGATACCAGTCAAAGCCTTTCAAAAGGACCTTCTGGAGAAAAAGTAAGGTTGCAATACTGATACACTGCTAGAAATGGCAGAAAATATGAAGCCCTTGTAGCTGGGACAACAACAGCTGCTAGCATTAGGTCCACCCACCAGTATAGACATGGTAGCCAGGATACAGAAAGCAAACAAGCCACATGGGAAATGTGGTTTACTGCACCCAACGTGAAGCTGTCCTGCGTTCCAAGGTCTTTTGCGAGGGTATGTGGTGTAAAAGGACACTGGGCTCACATACGTAGGAAATCTGGTTCCAGAGGTGCGACCAGAGGTCACAGTAAGTTACAACCAAAGAGTACATGAAGCACACTGGCTGCAACTGCAGGGGCTGCGCCAGAGACCCACATAAACGCAAACACATACACGAGGTTAACAACCAGACAGATCGTACACGATGTTAACGACCAGACAGATCGTAGACAAAGTTAATGGCCAGACAGATCCAGACAGATCAGGGTCAAGGTTAAGAGCAGAAAAATATTCACCTGGAAAGTGAAGAGGATTTCCACACTGTGAGTGTGACGTGACGTGTGGATGAAGTCAGACAGTTAGAACCTTTTGTTACTATCAGCATCATATGCCTGAAGAAAAGCTGCAAACAAACCCGAAGTGGACGTGGGAGGGAGCATGAACATCTTTCCTGTCAGAATCCTGAAGGATATGTATTTGGATTGTTGGAAGTCAATGATATAACCTATGACAGACAAACTAATGGTGTACAATGGGTCACCCATTCATTGAACTGGTACATTGACATTGAAATGCAGCTACAGCAAGTCTCCATGGAAACTACAAGTGTTCTACCTGATGGACACAAGTGGACCAGCAGTAGCTGGGTTACTGGCATGTACAGGACTCAACACTGAGACCATACTTGAGATCACCAAAAGAGAGGGGAAAAAAAACACAGCAGCCGCATTGGTGAATGGAGTAGAGATCACAAATTCCCTACACATCAGGAGTATCCATAAAAGTCAGGAGACATCAAATTCCTCAGTATGACTTGGAAGGCCATAGTGTCCTACTTGAATTTTCAAACAAAGGATGGAATTATACTTTTTAGATTCATCCATCATAGATCTGAATAAAGAAGTGGTGAAAATAAGGACGGCATTGAAAACGAGGAAGATGCCAGTCGCAGGAGAAGAGACCAAGAACAATTACATTGAGTCAGTCTGTGGCCTACTGCAGAGATACCCAGACAGATTCAATACTATCGGGAACTTCAGAGTGATGCTTATGACACCTCAGAGAAGATGCAATTCCATTGATTAACCCTTCCAGAAAGTGCAGAGTGCACATTTAGGAGAAGCTTAAGAATGAATTGATTGACATAGAACGAAAAGGGCACCTGGCAAGGAAGTCTGTGTATTGACTGGGGATCGACAATGATATCAGGAAGCTAGTGAGGATGTGCAAAGCATGCCAGAGTCAGCAACTACATCAACGCAAAGAACCTCTACACCCTCATGAGGTTCCATCATATCCTTGGTCTAAAATCACAACAGATTTATTCACCATCCATGGCAATGACTTTCTCCTAGTCACTGATTACTTTTCCAAATTTCTAATCATCAGACAATTGATGGGTACCCCGAGTACGTCTGTGGTGGACATAATGAGTGCAATATTCGGTTTGTTAGATATACCTGAAGAGATCATATCAGATAATGAGCCACAATATACAGGTAGACTTTTTAGGGACGTGTGTGTTAATTGGGGCATAAACCATGTGACGGCCTCGCCACACTATCCCAGATCCAACAACCTTGCTGAGTGAATGGTTCTCACTGTTAAAGCATTAATCTTAAGGCGTTAATGATGAAGTGCAGAGAAACATAACAAGATCTTGCCGTGTTACACTTGAGAGCAACACCTTTAGAAATGGGCTTACTGTCACCAGTGGAAATGGTGTTCTCAAGGCAGGTTAGGACAACCTTGCCAAGCCATCACCTGTCCCAGCTCTCAGAGATGCAGGAGAAACTTCTCAAAATACAAGGGAGAATGAAGACAGCACACGACTGACTTGCAGGTGCAGAACTGCCTGGTCAATGCGTAGGACAGAAGGTTTGGTTGATTTCCTACTAAGGGAAACTGGTCACCCTCAGAAGTCCCTAAGGTATGCAGTGAGCCTATGAGGTCACAACATTGAATGGAGTGACATTAAAGAGAAACAGAAGCCAGCTCCAGGAACTGTACAACCGTATAACACTCAGCACTCCAACTGCATCTAAAAACATCCAAACTTGGAAAGTGGAATTGTGGAAGATGACCATGAAAACAACTAGCACTCCAATAACACACAGGATACCAACACGCCTACAAGTCAAGAACACCTAAGTGATAAGTCTAGATCTCAGGAAGGTCATACCATCATGAAATCCAGGAGAATTAGCAAGCCACCCATACGTTATACAGATTCTTGAACCCTTAAACAGAGGATCTATCTTTCTTCACAATTTTTTTTATTTGTTCATGGAATGAGGGCATTGCTGGCTGGGCCAGGATTTATTGCCCATTCCTAATTGCCTTCTTCAGAGGGCATTTAAGAGTCAACCACATTGCTGTGGGTCTGGAGTCACATGCAGGCCAGACCAGGTAAGGACAGCAGATTTCCTTCCCTAAAGGGCATTAGTGAACCAGGTGGGTTTATACGACAATTGACAATGATTTCATGGTCATCAATAGACTTTTAATTCCAGGTTTTTATTGAATTCAAATCCCACCATCTGCCGTGTTGGGACTCAAACCCTGGTCCACAGAGCATTACCCTGGGTCTCTGGATTACTAGTCCAGTGACAATACCACAATGCCACCACCTCCCCCATACCACCCTACTGCGTATGTATTTTCACTGTTAATGTATGTCATGTTATCTTGGGGGAAAAAGGGGACGTTGTGATATCACTTTAAGAGAATATGCAAATGAGCAAGTAGCAAGACATAGAGCAGCATATGACCAGCCGCTCGGACTGTGTGTGTCGGAATTGCAGCTGTGCTGTCCCTGTGAGTGATAGTTGCTGAATCCATAAAGTAGGTCTGTCTGCTGAGTCATCCTGTACTGTATCTTCAAATAAACCGAACTTCAGTATAGTTTACCATTCCTGTGTATGATTGGTGAAATTGTGTAAAGCAGAAATGGAAACATAATAGGACCTTGCTCAACTGTTTGATTCATTACCCTGCCTGATGGTACAATTATGAAGTTTTAATTATTTAAGCAATTTTCCCCTTGCAGGGCTGGAAGGGTTTGGGGAAGCTCCTCGTCCAAAAAAGGAACACACGCCTTGGGGAGTGGGCAGTGATAGAAGGGGAAATGAGAAACAACCTTCACTCTGATTCAGTCAGTGCAATCTGTTAATGATGCAGGTCACCAATTAAAAATAAAAACCCTCCTTTCTCACGATATCCAGAGAGAAATCTCAAATTGCCAGCACAACAATTTGACCACATGCTCACCTCATTACCCAATCATTCAACCTCTGTGCACCAGTGACAGCCATTGGCAAAACGCTGACTCCCTCACTATATTTATTAGACTCCCATTACAGCAGATCCTCAATCTGGTGCCCAACCTGAGAACAATTACAACTACAATTTGGCATAAGCTCCAGTTTGTGCTCATCTTTATCCATGTGTGCTAGTGCGTTTGGGGCCCTGACTGGTAGAAGTGGTTTCTCAACAAGTGCCAGTGAGAGAGAGAACGAGCAAGGGCTTCACACTGATTGTAGCCTGCGGTCAGGGTTGGGGGGGGGGGCTGGTGTGAGAAACACGGCCCACCATTGACGATGGAGCAGACGATCACAAACTGGTTTCGTGATGGTGTGAAGCTGACTTTTAGCCTCCTCGTGACATTGCTCTGTCACCACCACCGCCCAACAGGACGCCCGACGTCAATGGGGCCGGAAATTCCGTCCTCAGTCACTCACACACTCACTCAGTCACTCACACACTCACTCAGTCACAGACATACTCACTCACAGTCTCATACACACACACAGTCAGTCACTCACAAACTCACTCAGTCACTCACACACTCACTCAGTCACTCACACACTCACTCAGTCGCTCACACACTCACTCAGTCACTCACACACTCACTCAGTCGCTCACACACTCATTCAGTCACTCACACACTCACTCAGTCGCTCACACACTCACTCAGTCACTCACACACTCAGTCACTCACACACTCACTCAGTCACTCACACACTCACTCAGTCGCTCACACACTCACTCAGTCACAGACATACTCACTCACAGTCTCATACACACACACAGTCAGTCTCTCACACACTCACTCAGTCACACACATACTCACTCAGTCACAGACATACTCACTCAGTCACTCACACACTCACTCAGTCACTCACACACTCACTCAGTCACACACATACTCACACACAGTCTCATACACACACACAGTTAGTCACTCACACACTCACTCAGTCACAGGCATACTCACACACAGTCTCATACACACATACACACAGTCAGTCACTCACACACTCACTCAGTCACAGACATACTCACACACAGTCTCATACACGCACAGTCAGTCACTCACACATTCACTCAGTCACAGACATACACACAGTCTCATACACACACACACAGTCAGTCACTCACACACTCACTCAGTCACAGACATACTCACACAGTCTCACACACACACACACACACACACAGTCAGTCACTCACACACTCAGTCAGTCACACACGTACTCACACACAGTCTCATACACACACAGTCACTCACACACTCACTCTGTCACACACATACTCAGTCACAGACATACTCACACACAGTCTCATACACGCATACAGTCAGTCAGTCACTCACACACTCAGTCACTCACACACTCAGTCACAGACATACTCATACACAGTCTCATACACGCACACAGTCAGTCACTCACACACTCACTCAGTCACAGACATACTCACACACAGTCTCATACACACATGCACACAGTCAGTCACTCACACACTCAGTCACTCACACACTCAGTCACAGACATACTCATACACAGTCTCATACACGCACACAGTCAGTCACTCACACACTCACTCAGTCACAGACATACTCACACACAGTCTCATACACACATACACACAGTCAGTCATTCACACACTCACTCAGTCACAGTCATACTCACACACAGTCTCATTCACACACACACAGTCAGTCACTCACACATTCACTCAGTCACTCACACACTCATTCAGTCACAGACATACTCATACACAGTCTCATACACACAGTCAGTCACTCACACACTCACTCAGTCACAGACATTCTCACACACAGTCTCATAAACACACACACAATCAGTCACTCACACACTTTACTCAATCACAGACATTCTCACACACAGTCTCATACACACACACACACAGTCACTCACACACTCACTCAGTCACTCACACACACACTCAGTCACATACACACATGACTCAGTCACTCACACACTCACTCAGTCACAGACATACTCACACACAGTCTCATACACACAGTCAGTCGCTCACACACTCACTTAGTCACAGACATTCTCACACACAGTCTCATACACACACACACACAGTCACTCACACACTCACTCAGTCACTCACACACACACTCAGTCACACACACACATGACTCAGTCACTCACACACTCACTCAGTCACAGACATTCTCACACACAGTCTCATACACACAGTCAGTCACTCACACACTCACTCAGTCACTCACACACTCACTCAGTCACTCACACACTCACTCAGTCGCTCACACACTCACTCAGTCACTCACACACTCACTCAGTCACACACATACTCACACACAGTCTCATACACACACACAGTTAGTCACTCACACACTCACTCAGTCACAGGCATACTCACACACAGTCTCATACACACATACACACAGTCAGTCACTCACACACTCACTCAGTCACAGACATACTCACACACAGTCTCATACACGCACAGTCAGTCACTCACACATTCACTCAGTCACAGACATACACACAGTCTCATACACACACACACAGTCAGTCACTCACACACTCACTCAGTCACAGACATACTCACACAGTCTCACACACACACACACACACACACACAGTCAGTCACTCACACACTCAGTCAGTCACACACGTACTCACACACAGTCTCATACACACACAGTCACTCACACACTCACTCTGTCACACACATACTCAGTCACAGACATACTCACACACAGTCTCATACACGCATACAGTCAGTCACTCACACGCTCACTCAGTCACTGACATACTCACACACAGTCTCATACACACACACTGTCAGTCACTCACACACTCACTCAGTCACAGACATACTCACACACAGTCTCATACACACATACACACAGTCAGTCACTCACACACTCAGTCACTCACACACTCAGTCACAGACATACTCATACACAGTCTCATACACGCACACAGTCAGTCACTCACACACTCACTCAGTCACAGACATACTCACACACAGTCTCATACACACATACACACAGTCAGTCACTCACACACTCACTCAGTCACAGTCATACTCACACACAGTCTCATTCACACACACACAGTCAGTCACTCACACATTCACTCAGTCACTCACACACTCATTCAGTCACAGACATACTCATACACAGTCTCATACACACAGTCAGTCACTCATACACTCACTCAGTCACAGACATTCTCACACACAGTCTCATAAACACACACACAATCAGTCACTCACACACTTTACTCAATCACAGACATTCTCACACACAGTCTCATACACACACACACACAGTCACTCACACACTCAGTCACTCACACACACACTCAGTCACATACACACATGACTCAGTCACTCACACACTCACTCAGTCACAGACATACTCACACACAGTCTCATACACACAGTCAGTCACTCACACACTCACTTAGTCACAGACATTCTCACACACAGTCTCATACACACACACACACAGTCACTCACACACTCACTCAGTCACTCACACACACACTCAGTCACACACACACATGACTCAGTCACTCACACACTCACTCAGTCACAGACATTCTCACACACAGTCTCATACACACAGTCAGTCACTCACACACTCACTCAGTCACTCACACACTCACTCAGTCACTCACACACTCACTCAGTCGCTCACACATTCACTCAGTCACTCACACACTCACTCAGTCGCTCACACACTCACTCAGTCACTCACACACTCAGTCAGTCACTCACACACTCAGTCAGTCACACACTCACTCAGTCACTCACACACTCACTCAGTCGCTCACACACTCACTCAGTCACAGACATACTCACTCACAGTCTCATACACACACACAGTCAGTCTCTCACACACTCACTCAGTCACACACATACTCACTCAGTCACAGACATACTCACTCAGTCACTCACACACTCACTCAGTCACTCACACACTCACTCAGTCACACACATACTCACACACAGTCTCATACACACACACAGTTAGTCACTCACACACTCACTCAGTCACAGGCATACTCACACACAGTCTCATACACACATACACACAGTCAGTCACTCACACACTCACTCAGTCACAGACATACTCACACACAGTCTCATACACGCACAGTCAGTCACTCACACATTCACTCAGTCACAGACATACACACAGTCTCATTCACACACACACAGTCAGTCACTCACACACTCACTCAGTCACAGACATACTCACACAGTCTCACACACACACACACAGTCAGTCACTCACACACTCAGTCAGTCACACACGTACTCACACACAGTCTCATACACACACAGTCACTCACACACTCACTCTGTCACACACATACTTAGTCACAGACATACTCACACACAGTCTCATACACGCATACAGTCAGTCACTCACACGCTCACTCAGTCACTGACATACTCACACACAGTCTCATACACACACACTGTCAGTCACTCACACACTCACTCAGTCACAGACATACTCACACACAGTCTCATACACACATACACACAGTCAGTCACTCACACACTCAGTCACTCACACACTCAGTCACAGACATACTCATACACAGTCTCATACACGCACACAGTCAGTCACTCACACACTCACTCAGTCACAGACATACTCACACACAGTCTCATACACACATACACACAGTCAGTCACTCACACACTCACTCAGTCACAGTCATACTCACACACAGTCTCATTCACACACACACAGTCAGTCACTCACACATTCACTCAGTCACTCACACACTCATTCAGTCACAGACATACTCATACACAGTCTCATACACACAGTCAGTCACTCACACACTCACTCAGTCACAGACATTCTCACACACAGTCTCATAAACACACACACAATCAGTCACTCACACACTTTACTCAATCACAGACATTCTCACACACAGTCTCATACACACACACACACAGTCACTCACACACTCACTCAGTCACTCACACACACACTCAGTCACATACACACATGACTCAGTCACTCACACACTCACTCAGTCACAGACATACTCATACACAGTCTCATACACACAGTCAGTCACTCACACACTCACTCAGTCACAGACATTCTCACACACAGTCTCATAAACACACACACAATCAGTCACTCACACACTTTACTCAATCACAGACATTCTCACACACAGTCTCATACACACACACACACAGTCACTCACACACTCACTCAGTCACTCACACACACACTCAGTCACATACACACATTACTCAGTCACTCACACACTCACTCAGTCACAGACATACTCACACACAGTCTCATACACACAGTCAGTCACTCACACACTCACTTAGTCACAGACATTCTCACACACAGTCTCATACACACACACACACAGTCACTCACACACTCACTCAGTCACTCACACACACACTCAGTCACACACACACATGACTCAGTCACACACACTCACTCAGTCACAGACATTCTCATACATAGTCTCATACACACAGTCAGTCACTCACACACTCACTCAGTCACAGACATTCTCACACACAGTCTCGTACACACACACACAGTCAGTCACTCACACACTCACTCAGTCACAGACATTCTCACACACAGTCTCGTACACACACACACACTCAGTCACTCACACACTCACTCAGTCACTCACACACTCACTCAGTCACAGACATACACTCAAACTCAGTCACACACATACTCACACACAGTCTCATACACACACACTCAGTCACCAACACATTCGCACCCTCACTAACACGTCACAAACACACACTTACTTGCAAACGCACATTTACTCAGTCACAAACACTCAGTCACTCAGCTGAAAACACATACACTCAGTCTCTCACTCACTCAGTCACAAACATACGTACATGAAGTCACACACAGCCATCACAAACACACACGCACACTCAGTCATCACACACAGTCAGATACACATACACACTCAATCTCACACACACACACACACACACTCAGTTATCATAAACATACACACACGCACACTCAGTCATCACATACACACAGTCAGATACACATACACACACTCAGTCACACACACACACACACACACACACACTCATACAGGCACACAGCCACTTACTCACCCACACTCAACCACTCACATTTACAAGTGTCCTGGATGTTTATGGGTATGTTGGATGTTTACAGATTCTGCTGAATGTTTACAGATGTGTTGGCATTTTACAGGTATGTTGGAGTTTTACAGGTGTGTCAGATGTTTACAGGTGTGCTGGATGTTCACAGGTGTGCTGGATGTTCACAGGTGTGTTGGATGTTGACAGTGTGGAGTTTTACAGTTGTGCTGGAGGATTAAAGATGCATTGGAACTTTACAGGTGTGTTGTATGTTTACAGGTGTGCTGGAAGTTTACAGGCATGTTGGAGGTTTACAAGTGCGTTGGAGGTCTACAGGTGTGTTGGAGGTTTACATATATGTTGGATGTTCACAGGTGTGTTGGATGTTTACAGGTGTGTTGGAGGTTTATAGGTGTGTCAGATGTTTACAGGTATGTCAGATGTTTACAGGTGTGCTGGAGGTTTACAGGTGTGTTCATTGTTTACAGGCATACTGGATGTTCACAGGTGTGTTGGATGTTTACAGATGTGGAGGTTTAGTTGTGTTGGAGGATTAAAGATGCATTGGAGGTTTACAGATGTGCTGGAAGTTTACAGACATGTTGGAGGTTTACAAGTGCATTGGAGGTCTACAGGTGTGTTGGAGGTTTACAGGTGTGTTGGAGGTTTACAGGTGTGTCAGATGTTTACAGGTGCACTGGAGGTTTACAGGTGTGTTCATTGTTTACAGGCATACTGGATGTTCACAGGTGTGTTGGATGTTTACAGATGTGGAGGTTTACAGTTGTGTTGGAGGATTAAAGATGCATTGGAGGTTTACGGATGTACTGGAAGTTTATAGGCATGTTGGAGGTTTACAGGTGTGTTGGAGGTTTACATATACGTTGGGTGTTCACAGGTGTGTTGGATGTTTACAGGTGTGTTGGAGGTTTACAGGTTTGTTCATTTTTACAGGTGTTCTGGAGGTTTAGAGGTGTGTTGGAGGTTTACAGGTGTCTTGGTGTTTTACATGTACATTGGATGTTTACAGGTGTGCTGGATGATTACAGGTGTGTCAGATGTTTACAGGTGTGTCAGGTATTTACATGTGTATTGGAGGTTTACAGATATTTTGGATGTTTACAGGTGTGTTGGATGCTTACAGGTGTGCTGGGGGTCTACAGGTGTGCCAGATGTTTACAGATGTGTTGGATGTTTACAGGTGTGTCAGATATTTATAGGTGTGTTGGAGGTATACAGATGTGTCAGATGCTTACAGGTGTGTCAGATGTTAACAAGGTTGTTGGAGGTTTATAAGTGTGTTGGATGTTTACAGGTGTGTTGGATATTTACAGGTGTGCTGGAGGTTTACAGGTGTGTTGGATGTTTACAGGTGTGTTGGAGGTTTACAGATGTATTGGATGTTTACAGGTGTGTTGGATGTTTACAGGTGTGTTGGAGGTTTACAGGTGTATTGGATGTTTACAGGTGTGTTGGAAGGTTACAGGTGTGTTGGGTGTTTTCATGTGTGTTGGATATTTACAGGTGTGATGGAGGTTTACAAGCATATTGGATGTTTACAGGTGTGTTGGAAGGTTACAGGTGTGTTGGATGTTTACAGGTGTGTTGGATGTTTATTGCTGTACTGGAGGTTTACAGGTGTTTTGGATGTTACAGGTGTGTTTTAGATTTTACAATGAGTTGGATGTTTATAGGTATGTTGGAAGCTTACAAGTGTGTTGGATGCTTACTGGTGTGCTGGAGGTTTACAGGTGTGTTGGATGTTTACAGGTGTGTCAGATGTTTACAGGTGTGTTGGATGTTACAGGTGTGTTGGATGTTTACAAGTGTGTTGGAGGTTTACAGGTGTGTTGGATGTTTACAGGTGTGTTGGATGTTTATTGCTGTACTGGAGGTTTACAGGTGTTTTGGATGTTACAGGTGTGTTTTAGATTTTACAATGAGTTGGATGTTTATAGGTATGTTGGAAGCTTACAAGTGTGTTGGATGCTTACTGGTGTGCTGGAGGTTTACAGGTGTGCTGGCGGTTTACAGGTATGTTGCATGTTTACAGCTGTGGTGAATATTTACTGGCATGCTTGAGGTTTACAGGTTTGTTGGGTGTTTACAGGTGTGTCAGATATTTCCAGGTATGTTGGATGATTATAGGTATGTTGGAAGATTACAGGTATGTTGGATGTTTACAGGTGTGCTTGAGGTTTACAGATGTTTTGGATGTTTACAGGTGTGTTGGATGTTACAGGTGTTTTTGCCTCCTAAATTCAAACTCATCTGTCCGGAAACTCCAGTTTCAATTCTCCCCATCACAGTTCCGAGACAACTCTTATCGAAGTCATAAATGGCCTCCGGTGTTACAATGACATAGGTAACTAACCCTTCTTATCCTGTCTGTAGCCTTTGACATGGTGACCACACCATTCTCCCCTAATGTCCATCCATCATTGTCTGGCTATGTGTGACTGCTCTGACCTGCTTCCATTCTTATCTTATCCTAGTTAGCGATTCTGGGATCTTACCATGTGCAAAATGACACATTTTTTCCATCGCTGTCAAGTGATTTGTACAATGTGCTTTGGTTTAATGGGGCTTGGGCACTATATAAATACAAGTTATTGTGTTGCTATAATTGAGAGTAAGTGAGGAGATTTGGCATGTTTTTGAGAGGTGTGAAAGCCTCTGGATCAATGCAAACCCTTAAGTTCATTTCACTGCAGCTTTCCCAAGACAACGATGGAAGCTGTTCACACAGACGGCAATAAATACCAACAAACAACTGCAGACTGCTTTGGGATTCAGCACAGTGTCAAAATAGAAAATGTCACAGAGGGGCCACTGCTCTGAAACTGGGATATGTTTGTTAGACAGCGTAGAGGGAGCTTTACCCTGTATCTAACCCCGTGCTGTACCTGTCCTGGGAGTGTTTGATGGGGACAGTGTAGAGGGAGCTTTACTCTGTATCTAACCCCGTGCTGTACCTGCCCTGGGAGTGTTTGATTGGGACAGTGTAGAGCAAGCTTTACTCTGTATCTAACCCCGTGCTGTACCTGTCCTGGGAGTGTTTGATGGGGACAGTGTAGAGAGAGCTTTACTCTGTATCTAACCCTGTGCTGTACCTGTCCTGGGAGTGTTTGATGGGGACAGTGTAGAGGGAGCTTTACTCTGTATCTAACCCCGTGCTGTACCTGTCCTGGGAGTGTTTGATGGGGACAGTGTAGAGAGAGCTTTACTCTGTATCTAACCCCATGCTGTACCTGTCCTGGGAGTGTTTGATGGGTAGAGTGTAGAGGGAGCTTTACTCTGTATCTAACCCCGTGCTGTACCTGTCCTGGGAGTGTTTGATGGGGACAGTGTAGAGAGAGCTTTACTCTGTATTTAACCCTGTGCTGTACCTGTCCTGGGAGTGTTTGATGGGGAGAGTGTAGAGGGGGCTTTACTCTGTATCTAACCCCATGCTGGACCTGTCCTGGGAGTGTTTGATGGGGACAGTGTAGAGAGAGCTTTACTCTGTATCTAACCCCGTGCTGTACCTGTCCTGGGAGTGTTTGATGGGGACAGTGTAGAGGAAGCTTTACTCTGTATCTAACCCCGTGCTGTACCTGTCCTGGGAGTGTTTGATGGGGACAGTGTAGAGGGGGCTTTACTCTGTATCTAACCCCGTGCTGTACCTGTCCTGGGAGTGTTTGATGGGGACAGTGTAGAGGGTGATTTACTCTGTATCTAACCCCGTACTGTACCTGTCCTGGGAGTGTTTGATGGGGACAGTGTAGAGGGAGCTTTACTCTGTATCTAACCCCGTGCTGTACCTGTCCTGGGAGTGTTTGATGGGGACAGTGTAGAGGGAGCTTTACTCTGTATCTAACCCCGTGCTGGACCTGTCCTGGGAGTGTTTGATGGGGACAGTGTAGAGGGAACTTTACTCTGTATCTAACCCCGTGCTGTACCTGTCCTGGGAGTGTTTGATGGGGACAGTGTAGAGGGAGCTTTACTCTGTATCTAACCCCGTGCTGGACCTGTCCTGGGAGTGTTTGATGGGGACAGTGTAGAGGGAGATTTACTCTGTATCTAACCCCGTGCTGTATCTGTCCTGGGAGTGTTTGATGTGGACAGTGTAGAGGGAACTTTACTCTGTATCTAACCCCGTGCTGTACCTGTCCTGGGAATTTGCTTCTTTTTATTCCAATATTAATGAGAAGAAATTCAAATCTATGTTTTGAATCCTAAAGGCTGTGCAGAAATCCAGGATAAGACGTCAAGAGTGTGAGAATGCTGCTCTGTAAGCTGGGCAGTGAGATAAGAGGTGAGTGACATTTTCGAGTTGCTAACCTTAAGCAGTGTGATGGGGTGGAGTTGATTCACAGTCTTTGTTGGAAAATATCTTTCAAGCTCATTAGAAGAGAATCAATGTTGTTCTGGCTGGGATTGATTTGTTGCTGTTTCATGACTGGATCAGCACTGCTGAGCTCTGCTTACTGAGAATCCCACAGCTTCTGGAAAGCAGCGAATCCTAAGCCTCAGCGGAATCGATGAGAACATTTAAATCTGCACAGCTTTGGCATGTTGCTAGAATTGGAGTTGGATCGGGGGGATATAGCTGGGAATGAGGTCACAGGCCTAGGAAGCACGACTGTGGGTATTAAAACATTTACTTTGGATGAGATGTTAAACCGAGGCCCTACCTTGCTGCTTGGTTAGATATTAAAGATCCCCTGGCACTATTTCGAAGAAGACCAGGGGCGTTCTCCCCAGTGTCCTGGTCAAAATTCATCATTCCTTAATCAACAGCACAAAACACATCGGATCATTATCACAACGCTGTTTGTGGGAGATTGTTGAGGACACAAGAAATAGGAGTGAGAGTGGGCTCTTCGGCCCTTCGAGCCCATCTTGTCTGTCAATAAGATCATGTTTGATCTGATTGTGGCCTTAACTTCACTTTCCTCTCTGTCTCCCGCCCACAGCATACCCCATCCCCCCACTGCCCCCATAACCCTTGACTCCCAAGTCAATCAAAATTCTGTCAGACTCGGCCTTGAATTAATTCAATGACTCAGTCTCCACTGCTCTCTGGGGAAGAGAATCCCAAACACACACATGTTCTGCTTAGAGAAGAAATTCCTCCTGGTCTCAGTCTTCAATGGGAGTTCCCGTATTTTGAAACTGTGGCTCCAGTTCTAGACTGCTCCATGGAAATGAGAAACATGAGGGGAGATTGGCTGCTGCATTTCCTACATTACAACAATCGCTCCACTTCAAACGTACATCATTTGTTGTAAAATGTTTTGGGATTTCTGTGAAAAGTGCTCAAGAAATGCAACTCTTCCCTTTCATATCAAAATGCGCTGTCAATATACAACGTGGAATGGAGCACCCCAAATCACAGCAGCAGATTGCAGTGGCCTTCACCCAATCAGGAAGTAGACTGAAGTGAAGCTCGTCTAATCAGGAAGTAGATTGGAGTAACTTTCACCCAATCAGGAAGTAGATTGAAGTGAAACTCAACTCAATCAGGAATGTAAAGGGAATATCATTTTTCTTATTATTACTGTGTGATACTGAAGCAGGCTTGTGGTGGCTGTGCATGTGACTAATTTAATTAAACTGAAGACAGTCAGACTGCAAGGGTTAAATCACCAAAGGGATAAGGTGTAAAAGCAGCAGGCATTTTGAAATGGAGATGGCAAGCTAAGATGAGATCCCAGTAAATACAGTATGAATTGGAATTTGCATTAGGAGATAAGTGGGGATTGAAGTATTAGCTGTTTGAATTTCAAAGAGACATGATCGGAACTTTTACAACTGGAAAAATCATAAATAAATAAGGCAAAGTTATTAAACTTATTTTTTCACAAAAGTGCTGGCCATAATGACAACATGAAAGATTTTTATATTCTAGGAAAGGTAACTTCCAAAGAAAGTTTAGAACAATGGGAATTAAAGATCAAAAGGGAGAAAATATACGTAAGGGAAGATTGAAAGCTGTCTGGTGAGTGGCCAGGTGACATCTTGAAAAGTGGGCATTGCGAAGACGGACTTGTGAAAAAACAACCTCTAGCCACCCTAGAGAAGTGCTTGCTTGTTCCAGAAAGCAAGGTTTAGTTAAAAGCCTTGGAATTTCCATTGTCAAGCTAGAGGAAGAGAGAAGCTGTGAAGTACCTCCCTTGTAGCAACAGTGGGTGCCTTGTTTTATAGATTAATAATTTGGACTGTTGTCCAGGAAAAGGGTATTTATTTGAGAGTTTAGCTAAGTATAAATCTTTTGGGAACTGCTGTAAGACTAAATTTAACTGTGTAATTGTAATCTTGTGTGTTTAAGTTTTTTTTTGTTAATACATGTTAATGTTTTAATTTAATATTTAAAATCTCCAAAAGTTGTAATGGAATCTTTACTTTTGACTTCAATGCAAATACCTTCTCAGAATAAAATACAAATAACAAATCGTTGTGATAGCTTGACCAAGTTTCCCTTTGGGATTTGGTCAGCATGGCAATTGCCTCCTGCCATATCACAACAGGAAGTAGATTGGAGTGACTTTCACCCAATCATGGCATTGATTGAAATGAACCTCCCAATCAGGAAGCAGACTGGCTCATACTGTTCATATGAAGAAGGATCATACAGACTCAAATCGTTAACTCTGTTTCTCTCTTCGCAGATGCTCTCAGACCTGCTGAGTTTTTCCAGCATTTTCTGTTTTTGTTTCAGCTTTCCAGCATCTGCAGTATTTTACTTTTATTTTACAAATTAGGAAGCAGACTGGAGTGACTTTCATCCAATCAGAAAGTAGACTGAAGTGACTTTTACCCAATCAGGAAGTAGGTTGAAATGAAACTTACCCAATCAGGAAGCAGACTGGAGTGACTTTCACCCAATGGGGAGGTAGATTGAAGTGGCTTTCAGCCAATAATAAAGCAGATTGAGGTGAAACTCAACCAACCAGGAAGCAGATTGGAGGGACTTCCACCCAATCACAGAATAGATTCAATAGACTTTCAACTGATCAATTCTGTGGCAGCAAAGATGTGAAAGGACTGTGAAGAATCAAATGTCTCAGACGAGAAAGTGGGTTTCAGTACACACTTCTGATTTCCTGTATTCCCATCTCACTGAGAGGACAAAGTGACAAACACAATCATTGAACAAATTCATAATCAGATGGCTCAGCTATATACCTCTCCTGTTCTCAGTCACCCATGGGAATTAGGAGTGCCATTGTTCATACAATGTCAGTGTGCTCAGTGCTTTCCTATGGAACATAGGAACAGGAGGAGGCTATTTGGCCCTATGAGCCTATCCTGCCAGGGTGTTTGATGTGTGGGCATTGGCCTTCCTGAAATATGCAGCATTGCAATAGGATATCCTCAACTCTGTGAAAAGCTACAGTGTTGTGATTGTGAGGGTGTCCTTTAGCTATTTCTTAATGTTGTCCATTAGTCAGATGAAGGGGTTGACTCTTTTCAGAGTACAGTGCTGTTGGTGTCACTTACTCACTGACCCTAACCCCAGTAGACTGTCCTTTGCAAATCTAAGTTACTGACAGTCAGGAAGCTATTCAATTGTAGGGGCACCACAGCTCCACCTCACCCATTTCTTCCTTAGTGTCATGGAGCAACAAGGATTACAGCAGAAGTCATGTTCAGATTTCTCAACTGCATTATGCTCGGGCGATTAGAATGTCCTTGCTGTCAGTGGGCATTGATGCTGCTGAGAGCAGCTAACCACAGAGTCCAGGGAGTGGAGGGCTCGGACCTCCAAGCGACTGAGTTACACCAACTGGTACTGCTGAGCATGTGCGAACGTACATTTTCCAACTCGTACCGCTTGTATAATCTTCTATAAGATAAAAGCGTTTAGTGAGAATAGCTGCTTCTTTCTCTGCGAAGGCAGTTCCGGAAACATTACACCTTACAGGAATTAAAAAGTGCTTCTTGCTGGCAGAGATCCCCAGAAAGGCCACACTTCAGGCCCTGATGAAGCAGCTTACACCCACCAACAATCACAATCCAAGAAACAGGGGATTGACAATGCCTCTGGCTGGGATAGAAATCGCCTCATTTACTCCTGGGCTCCATATCTCCATGCCTTACTGAAAATTCTCATTCAGCTACTAAACTCCCACACTCTTTCCCTCTCTCTGATCCTGTCAGATTGAATCCTGCTTCTGGAAAAATAACTGTGATGAACGTCTTCATTCTGAAGAACTTATCTATTTCAGGGTAGTTTGTGTTTCTAATACATGCCCACGTGGTATAAAGAAGTGGATTTTTTTTAAATTACCAGCGGGACTGTACCTGTGAATAATCCCTGACACCCTTTACTGCACATCTCATTCTGCCTATACCAGGCATTGTTCTGTGAGAGAGTGGGTGGTGAGTGCCCTCTAATAGTGCCACCCTTGTATACTGCTGCCAGTTAATTAACTCCATTGTTAGAAGTTGGTTAATTTACTCCAGTGTTAGCTAATTTATTCTACTGTTTGGGCTTCAGTAATTTACTTGACGGTTTCCCTAAATTTGTTTTTTAAGACAGTCTGACATTTGACTGTGATCAGGAATTAGCAGTCAGTAAACTGGAGAGTTTCCATTCCAAGGGGATTATATACCTCCAACATCCATCCATGCCTCCCAATGGCTGCAAATGGTTTTCTCTACATGGTCATTGAGGCAGGCAAATGAGGCCAAAATCTGCTGCTATTTTTCCCTTTCACATTGCGTTGTTACGGCCATTCAGCCCATTGTGCCAATGCTGGCTCTCTGCAGGAAAATTCACCTAGTGCCACTTCCCTGCTTTTTCCCTGTAACCCACCACATCCTTCCACCTCAGACAATAATCCAATTCCCTTTTTGTAAGCCTCAGCTGACCCTGCCTCTCAAACAGTGCATTTTCAGATCCTAACCTCACAGTGGGAGAAAGTTTTTCCTTATGTCTCCACTGTTTTTTTGTCAATTGTCTTAAATCTGTCCCCTCTCATTCTCGATCCTTCTGCCAATGGGAACAGTTTCTCCCTATCTACCCTGTCCAGACCCCTCATGATTTTGAATACCTCTGTCTTCTCTTTGAAAATGTTAGAAATGCAGGTCCCTTTAAGAGTAAACCAGGACAATATTCAGAGTGAACTGAGAGTAGGTGATGCTCATTGAAGCCTGGACTTAAGAGCTGGGCTTTTCCCCAGTAAGGGGACAGGGGAAGGATCCAGAAAGGAAGAGTGGAGACTGTTATTTGTACTGAGCTATGGTTTACCAATAAGACAATTGTGATTCACAGAATGTTTTCTGCTGATTGATTTGGTAAATGGATATCCACCTATTAAACACTCTTAACCTTCTCTTCTCCAAGGAAAACAGTCCCAACTTCTCCAATCTGTCTACGTAACTGAAGTTCTTCATCCCTGGAACCATTCTCATGAATCTTTTTCGTACTCTCTCCAATGCCTTCACATCCTTCCTTGACAGCAGTAAAATGCTAACTCTCCTGCTGTGGTAAACTGTAGCCGACAAAAGCATTGGTGAGTGACAGATAGTGGGATAACCTCCAGATCTGGAAGCTCGCTGCAGGATAAGCAGCTCTCTTCTGACGAATAAGTGGTCCACAGTGCCAGAGTATTTAGGGTGAAGTAAGGTCGAGAGTGGTGCCTCCACCTCATCCAATATGCCCAGAAACCTACTTTTCAGCATGGTGAGCAAGGGCTGCCATTCAGCAAAGCCTCCTATAACACAACCCTTCCATGGGGGATTGGCTGATGCTTGTGAAGGTTGGCAAAAGATTGCAACAGGGCCTTGTCCTCAACTATGCAGCTCACCTGATCACTGAAACCACGTCATGCCCTTTGCATCAAGCCTTCATCTCTGAAAGATCCCATGTACAGACCCCCTTCTACGGATGGCTAACTCTGCCTTCACAAGTAAGTCCTCATTGTGATCTGGAGAAACGAGATACTTAACATACAATTTGGCCTTTTAAACAACATAATTCCTACAAATGATGCTTCAATTAAACTCAGGACAAAAGGCTTTCAAGATTGCTAGTGGGAAATTGTATTATTCAGTGTGATTCTGAGCCACACGGTGGGTAGATGCCAGGTTCAATCCCCAGTCTATGCAAAGGTGGCAGTAGAGGTTCAATATTTAGCATCAGTATTTTTGAACTATAGAGAGAAATAGTTTATCAGGGTTCCCATTCCAAACCACTGTCCTGTGGCTCTCATTGGGTAGTAAGTACTTATGTGTTTTTTTATTCATTCATGGGATATGGGTGTCGCTGGCTAGGCCAGTACTTATTGTCCATCCCTAACTGCCCTAGAGAAGAAGGTGATGAGCTGCCTTGAACCATGGCAGTCCATGTGGTGTAGGTACACCCATAGTGCTGTTAGAGAGGGAGTTCAAGGATTTTGACCCAGCGACAGTGAAAGAACGGCGATATATTTCCAAATCAGGATGTTTAGTGACTTGGAGGGGAACTTCCAGGTGGTGGTGTTCCCATGTATCTGCTGCCCTTATCCATCTAGATGGTAGTGGTTATGGGTTTGGAAGGTGCTGTCTAAGGAGCCTTGGTGAATTCCTGCAGTGCATATTGTAGATGGTACACGCTGTTGCTATTGTGCATCAGTGACGGAGGAAGGGAATGTTTGTGGATGGGCTGCTTTGTCCTGGATGGTGTCAAGCTTCTTGAGTGTTGTGGGAGCTCAAACTCATCCAGGCAAGTGGGGTGTATTCCATCACACTCCTGACTTGTGCCTTGTAGATGGTGGAGTCAAGAGATGAGTTACTCACCACAGGATTCCCAGCCTCTGACCTGCTCTTGTAGCCACAGTATTTAAATGGCTAGTCCAGTTCAGTTTCTGGTCAATGGTGTTATGACCAGTCCCTGGGCAAGGTCTCCCAATTTGTTAATTCCCACATGGGATTCCAATTTTGTTATGCTCCCAGGTGAGCAGGAATGAGCTGGCTCCCCTTCTTTATTCAACCACCTTGGTTGGTTGCAACAAGGTTAATTTCAAAGGGACCCCTTTCCCCTTGGATATCTTTCCCCAGTCCAAATGTATTTATTTTTTTTAGAAGGAGCCAATTTGACCGGGCTTTCTTGAATCTAAGAAAGACTAAGTTTATTAGTTACAAAAAACCGGAGAAAAATAATAAAAACGCACTTACACACAGATCAGAAATGAGAAGTTAAGAGTCCAAAAACAGTAAAAAAAAATATATATGAATCAGTCTTTGGCTTGTCCATGAGGCATGGATGGTGAAACGTTGTGGCATTAAGTTGGGTGATTCTGGTAGAGATGACTTTGGCAGTTGGTTTGGAGATGCTTGGTTCTGCAGGAGAGGTGAAGAAGCTGTCCTATTCCCTTTTTGATTGTAGCTTTGTCCAGCCTTGCCTCCACCAACAGAAAGAGAGAGAGAGAGACTTCACCTGCAACTGCACGGTGACTACTTGGTCTTCTTGTGCTGTCACTCTCACAGCACACTAGCACACTGCACTGCTCTGCATTTTTCCCTATGTAGTCCTTTGAGGGGAAAATACCATGTCTTGCACCCAGAGTCTGTTTTCTTTGATCTCCAACATTTTACACATTCTGAGAAATAAATCAACCGGAGGTGGCTTTTAGAGCCTGCTGAGACATGGTAATCAGTCAGTCTTTTGTCTCTGCAACCACAGGAGATTAAAGTTCAGTCATTTGCAACTTTCCCAGCCCCCTTTTAAGTGTCTCTGCTTGAAGAAGGCCATGACAGGTGCAACATTCCATGTTCTCTCAGGACTGATCTGTCGGGATAATTTATGTAGGACTTTTCCAGAAGTGGTCACTTTACATTATCAGCCATCTTTTCCTCAGTGTCTTTGCTTCTGTTTTTTTTAAAAAACACAGGTTTTCCTTAAAAATTCAATATGCCAATAAGTAATTTGTAGCTAGAATCTGCTTTTCATGACAATGGCATCCCCCAGGGTGTTGATGTGTGCTGTGATGAGCCAACTACATTGTAATATGGTGGCTGTGTAGGCTCCTGCTCACCTCCACCGGAGGGAGAGTTGCCGTGGTTATTGCAGTCTTTCAGACCAGCTCAATCTTGATTGCTCTGCAATAATTCACCAAGCCTTCTTCAACAGATGCTCCCAAACTTGCGTCAATAGAATGACATCTAGAAGGACAAGGGCAGCAGATGCATGGGACCCAACCTGAGTTCTTCCAGGAGCTCAGCTTCCTTAGGCAGCATCTTCCAAACTCATGACCACTACCACCTAGAAAAGCCAGGGCAGCAGACACATGGGAACACCACCACCTGGAAGTCCCCCTCCAAGCCACTCACCATCCTGACCTGGATATATATCGACCATTCCGTCACTGTCGCTGGGTCAAAATCCTGGAGCTCCCTCCCTAACAGTGCTGTGGGTGCACCTACACCACACGGACTGCAGCTGCTCAAGAGGGTAGCTCACCACCACCTTCTCAAGGGCAGTTAGGAATGGGCAATAAATGCTGGCCCAGCCAGCGACGCCCAGTTCCCTGAGTATGAATTAGAAAAAAATGAGTCTGAATTCTAAAAGTAACAGTGATTGGAGTCTCAATATTTTATGTCAGATGGTAACATGCTCAAACCCGTATTTGGATAATTCAGATGGTCCATATTCACTCGTTCTTAAAATAAATGAATCTTCCAGTTTTTGTGAACCACCAGTGAACAAACCAAGAGACAAAGAAGTTCAAAATGGATCCATCAATGTTCCAGTTCCTCACTAAATATTGAGAAACTGTAGCAGAGTTAAGCAAGTGCAAATTGATTAGACAAACATCCTCTCTTACCCCTTGATGCATTCGACTGAATCCTTCAGGAATCATGGCTGTCAATGGCAAATAGTAACTCAAACTGGAGAAAAATGATGTCCCTATTGATCTCCTGTAACAAGTTGCTGGCTAACTTCACACTATTGCAGTGAAATAGTATTACAAAGGCATCAATGCTCCGCTTAACATGCAGAGAAAGAGAAGCTGTCTCAGAAAGCTCACTGCTGTCTTTAGTATCAATGTAGAATTTTTCCCTTATCTGTCCTGAAGTTTGGGATCCATAGCTGGCGCATTGTCATACCTCAACCAATCAGCCATTCCAAATGAGGGAGCCAAAATGGAGTTTGTCTGCAGGCTACTGAGCTGTGAAAGACCTCACAGCAGAGCCACTCCTGTCCTCATCTGAAATCAATATGTTTACATTTTCCAGTAGGAATCATGGAGAAGTTATTATACACAAGAATCGCAGCTAATCTTTTTTTCCCTAGCCAAGATTTAGGGCCTCTAACCGGCAATTGTACTGCCCGCATACTGTCCCTGTCACTGTCCCGTTACCACCCCCGTCAGCGCATTGTTTCTGTCCTTGTTACTGCCCTATTGCTGTTCCTGTTATTTCCTCCAATATGGCCCTGTTACTGCCCACATTACTGCCCCCATTATTGTCTCAGAACAGAGGAGGGATAGCACCTGGGATCTTGCTAAGAGGCTCTGTCCCAATGACAGGGAGGGAGTTCATGCCACTGACCAATAGATTATGAATCCAATCAATTTAAATTTATCAGCTGGGCTCGTAATGTAGCTCACTTACGCTTGCTAGAAGCTGCATGTATTCATACACAGGGACCTGTCCTCTACAGGCAAAAGGAATATGTCCAGGCATTTCTCCTTTTTTATGAATTAAACAAAAGCGTGGGGGACAGTAGTTCCGTGGTGCATTCTCCATGGCAATGTCTTGACCAATCAGAGCCAATCTGCTAACCAATCAGCACCTTTTTCTCATATAGTATAAATTGTTGCTCCCTTTGAAATTTGGCATTCTTGCGTTTGTCCCAATGAATGTCCCAAGTTGAAAAGCTTCTGCAACATGTCTCTCTTTTCAGCAATATTTAAGTTTATGTATCTGTGCTATTAGCATCAGGAAATCATAGGGGAATTTCCCACAATGAACATCAAAACTGGATGGATGAAGAATGGTAATTTCCCTGTATGTTGGGTGGCAGGAATAGGAGGATAACCAACACAGAATTTGGGAAACACATCTGTTTGTTGTAAATGTCAATCTTTCCAAAGCCAACATTTAAATATGGCACCAACTGCACATTAATCTTCCTACAGACTGGGGGCTCCTCACTGTTCAATGGGCTGGTGAGCGGATGGTACAATATAGCAACAAGGAGGTGGACAGGACTTCCTTTGGCTCAGTGGATAGCACTCTCACCTCCTGAGTGAGAGGAGTACAGTGACCTGGACACATACAACAGGCTAACACTCCAGTGTAGTGCTGAGGAAGCATTGTACCGTCGAAGGTCTTTTGGATGAGACGTTAGACCAAGGTCCCATCTGCCCTCTCAGGTGGATATAAAAGATCCCATGGCACTATTTCAAAGAAGAGCAGGGGTGTTCTCCCTGGTGTCCTGTGGCCAGTTTTTATCCTTCAATCAAAATCACAAAGACAGATAAACTGGTCATTATTACATAATTGCTTGTGGGATCTTGCTGTGCTAAATATGGCTCTCAAGTTTCCTACACAGCAGTTTCCGACAGAAATTCAAAAGTACTTCATTGGTTGTGAAGTGCTTTGGGATGGCCTGAGGTTATGAAAGGTGCTATGGAAATGCAATTCTCCCTTCTTTAATAAAACCCCCTCTGTTCAGGAACCTGATTATCAAACCACACACCAATGACAGGAAGGAGTTGAGAAATGATCAAAGATTCAGTTGGTTCACTGGCTCTTCAGTCTCTTCACACTGGCCTACCAAATTCCCATGGAGCTCAGCACTCTACAACCAATCCAATTCGAGAGAAGCAAGAAATTCCTGGGAATTGCTGAGCTTTTCCTGATGGTGAAGCAAGTCAAAACACAGTCTGAGGTAGTACAGAGGAAAAGAGAGGTTCACTCCCTACTCCGTCCTCAGTGGGATATAGGAACAGGGAGGCCTGGGGGTGTACATGCACAAATCATTGAAGGAGGTTCAGAAAGCTGCTACTAAAGCATTCAGGATTCTAGGTTTTATAAATAGAGGTACTAAGTACAAAAGTAAGGAGTTATGTTAAACCTGTATAAAACACTGGTGTGACCTCAACTGGAGTGTTGTGTCCAATTCTGGGCACCATGATTTAGGACGCATGTGAAGGCATTCGAGAGGGTACAGAGAAGATTTACAAAAATGGTTCCAGGGGTGATGGACTTCAGCTACCCGGATAGATTGGAGAAGCTGGGATTGTTCCGCTTGGAGAAGGGAAGTTTGAGAGGAGATTTGTTGGAGGTATTCAACATCATGAGGGGTCTGCATAAAGTAGATAGGAAGGAACTGTTCCCGTTGGCAGAAGGTTTGAGAACCAGAGGGCATTTGTTCAGGATGATTGCCAAAAGAGCCTGACGCAGCATGAAGAAAACGTGTTACACAGCGAGTGGTTAGGGTCTGTCCATCTGAGAGACTGCCTGAGTGTGTGCTGGAGGCAGATTCAATCGTAGCTTTCAAAAGACCAAAAGACCATAAGACATAGGAGCAGAAATTAGGCCATTCGGCCCATCGAGTCTGCTCTGCCATTCAATCATGGCTGATAAGTTTCTCAACCCCATTCTCCCGCCTTCTCCCCGTAACCTTTGATCCCCTTACCAATCAAAAACCTATCTATCTCGGAACAGGGAGCTGGATAAACACCTGAAAGGGAAACAATTGCAGGGCTATGGGGAAAAGGAGGAGGAGTGGGATTAAGTGAGTTGCTCTTTCGGAGAACTGACGTGGAACTAACAGGCCGAATGGCCTCCTTCTGTTCAGTCACCATTCTACGATTCAATTGGCTGATCTCCGATGTGTCGGAGTTGAGGTGCTGCAATTCCTTCAACATCCCGGAGAAGGGAAATCAGCTCATATTCACTTTCCTGTGCTAATTTTGGGTGAATTGGCCCCCCTCTATGATTGAACACCCTGTATAACCTCAAATATAACAAATGCTGTTATGTACAAATATAACAAATGCTGGCAAAGCCAGTTAGAGTGATGAGTCTGCATGCTCAATGCAGGAGAATAATCCAGTTCAAAACACAGACATCAAACAACAAAGACTGAGTAAACCCTTAGGGAAAAACTGACAGGAGCTTTGCACGTGAGTATGTGAGAATCAGTGAGTGCATTTTGCTTGATAAAAGTAAATTTTGCGCTTGTCTGCACTGCTTACATGTAATGTTAAAATTTATTGACATGTTTCTCACTGTTTAATGGTGAGCAAATGTCAGGGAGTCTTGAACCCAATTGACGGAGTGTAATTTGACATTTCTTGTCAACAAGTACACCCGATCTAGCAGGGGCAGTAAATTTAGGCACAGATTTAGAGGACAATAAATTAATTAAGTAAATAAGTCAGGCTCACACTTGGACAGAGGCACTGCCCTCTCTCAGAGAATGTCTCAAGCATTTCCCAGGGCCTCTCTCTTACCTTGCAAGATGTGACAACCGGATGGAGCTCTGGTAGAAGCATGGAAAAGGGCGCAGACAGAGCAGGATATCAGGCATGAACTCCCAATCCCTCAGCCCCCACAATCTTCCTCTTCTGTCCAACTTCACTGTAGTTAAATTCAGGCTCATCACCTTCTCTCTCACAGGAACTCCTCCCTGCTTCTGTCTCCTCTCCCTTCCACAACCAGATCAGCTATGATCTAATTGAATGACGGGGTAGGCTCAAGGGACCGAATGGCCTACTTCTGCTCCTATTTCATATGTTCATATGTTCGTACAACCTACAGATTTTCTGAGACCAACCAGAATAACTGCTCACTGATTTATCCCCTCTGCTCTCCTATTCTTTTCAATGCAGTGAAAAGCTCTGTCAGGTTGGACACCTACACTCCATTGCACCACCTCTGAGATAGTGAACTCCATGACCTTCCACCTTTCACCTCGCCAACATTCTCCAACCCAACATCCCAGAAGTGCTTTTCCAAATCTGCTCTGCTACTCCTGGGTCAGAAGGTGGTGGGTTCTAGTCCCACTCCAGAGACTTGGGCACTAAATCCAGACTGACCCTCCCAATACAGTACAGATATGGTGCTGCAGTGTCGAAGGAGCTGTCTTTTGGATCAGACATTAAACCCTTTCGGATGGTTGATAAAGAAACCATGGCACTATTTTGAAGAAGAGTAGGGAGTTCTCCCTAGCGTCCTAGTCAATATTTATCCCTCAAAAATGGGGAGGCGATGGTGTAGTGATATTGTCGCTAGACTAGTAATCCAGAGACCCAGAATACTACTCTGCGACCCAGGTTCGAATCCTGCCACGGGATGGTGGAATTTAAATCCAATAAAAATCTGGGATTACAAGTCTAACGATGACCATGAAGCCATTGTCAATTGTTGTAAAAACCCATCTGGTTCACTAATTTCCTTTAGGGAAGGAAATCTGCTGTCCTTACCTGGTCTGGCCTACATATGACTCCAGATCCACTGCATTGTGGTAGACTCTTAAATGCCCTCTGACATGCTTAGCAAGCCACTCAGTTGTATCAAACTGCTACAAAGTCACAGAAAAGGAATGAAACCAGAAGGACCACTTGGCATCAACCTAGGCACCAGAAACAATATGGCAATCTCAGCCCTGTCAACTCTGCAAAGTCCTCCTTACTAACATCTGGGGGTTAGTGCCAAAATTGGGAGAACTGTCTCACAGACTGGTCTAGCAACAGCCTCATGGAATCATATCTTACAGATAATGTCCCAGACGCAACCATCACCATCCCTGGGTATGTCCTGTCCCACCTGTCCCACCGAGCAGCAGAGGTGGTGACACAGTGGTATACAGTCAGAAGCAAGTTGCCCCGGGATTCCTCATCATCGACTCTGGATTCCATGAAGTCTCATGGCATCAGGTCAAACATGGGCAAAGAAACCTCCTGCTGATTATCACGTACCGCCCTCCCTCAGCTGATGAATCAGTGCTCCTCCATGTTGAACATAAGGGTGGCAAGGGCACAGAATGTACTCTGGGTGGGGGACTTCAATGTTCACCACCAAGAGTGGCTTGGTAGCACCACTACTGACCGAGCTGGCCGAGTCCTAAAGGGTTTAGCTACTAGACTGGGTCTGTGGCAGGTGGTGAGGGAACCAACAAGAGGGAAAAACATACTTGACCTCATCCTCACCAACTGCCTGCTGCAGATGCATCTGTCCATGACAGTATTGGTGGTAGTGACCACCGCACAGTCATTGTGGAGATGAAGTCCCGCCTTTACATTGAGGCTACCCTCCATTGTGTTGTGTAGCACTACCACCATGCTAAATGGGATAGATTTCGAACAGATCTAACAACTCAAGACTGGGCATCCTTGAGGCACTGTGGGCCATCAGCAGCAGCAGAATTGTACTCTAACACAATCTGTAACCTCATGGTCCAGCATATCCCCCACTCTACCATTACCATCAAGCCAGGGGATCAACCCTGGTTCAGTGAAGAGTGCAGGAGGACTTGCCAGGAGCAGCACCAGGCATACCTAAAAATGAGGTGTCAACCTGGTGAAGCTATAACACAGGACTACTTGCATGCCAAACAGCATAAGCAGCAAGTGATAGACAGAGCTAAGCGATCTCACAACCAACGGATCAGATCTAAGTTCTGCAGTCCTGCCGCATCCAGTTGTGAATGGTGGTGGAGAGTTAAACGACTCACTGGAGGAGGAGACTCCACAAATATCCCCATCCTTAATGATGCGGGAGCCTAGCACATCAATGTAAAAGATAGGATTTGCTACAATCTTCAGCCAGAAGTGCTGAGTGGATGATCCATCTCAGCCTCCTCCGGAGGTCCCCAGCATCACAGGTGTCAGTCTTTAGCCAATTCGATTCACTCCATGTGATATCAAGGAATGGCTGAAGGCACTAGATAGTGCAAAGGCTATGGGCCCTGCCAATATTCCAACAATAGCACTGAAGACTTGTGCTCCAGAACTTGCCACACCCCTAGTCAAACTGTTCCAGTGCAGCTACAACATCTACCCAGCTACGTGGAAAATTGACCATGCTCTGTACACAAAAAGCAGAATAAATCCAACCCAGCCAATTACCGCCCCATCAATCTACTCTCCATCATCAGTAAAGCAATGAAAGGGGTCATCAACAGCGCTATCAAATGGCACTTGCTCAGCAATAACCTGCTCACTGGTGCCCAGTTTGGGTTCCACCAGGGCCACTCAGCTCCTGACCTCATTACAGGTTTAAACATGGACACAAGAGCTGAGCTCTCGAGGTGAGGTGAGAGTGACTGCCCTTGACATCAAGGCTGCATTTGACCAATTGTGACATCAAGGAGCCCTAGCAAAACTGGAGTTAATGGGAATCATTGGGAAAACTCTCTGCTGGTTGGAGTCCTACCTAGCACAAAGGAAGATAGTTGTGGTTGTTGGAGGTCAGTCATCTCAGCTCCAGGACTTCACTGCAGGAGTTCCTCAGGGTAGTGTCCTTGGCCCAACCATCTTCAGCTGCTTCATCAATGACCTTCCTTCCGTCATAAAGTCAGAAGTGGGGATGCTTGCTGATGATTGCACAATGTTCAGCGCCATTCGCAACTCCTCAGATACTGAAGCAGTCCATGTCCAAATGCAGAAAGACCCGGACAATATCCAGGCTTGGGCTGACAAGCGGCAAGTAACATTCGTGCCACACAAGTGTCAGGCAATGACTACCTCCAACAAGAGAGAATCTAACCATTGCCCCTTGACATTCAATGGCATTTCCATCACTGAATCCCCCACTATCAACATCCCGGAGATTACCATTGACCAGAAACTGAACTGGACTAGCCATATAAATACTGTGGCTCCAAGAGCAGGCCAGAGGCTGGGAATCCTGTGATGAGTAACTCATCTCCTGACTCCCCAAAGCCCATCCACCATCTACAAGGCACAAGTCAGGAGTGTGATGGAATACTCTCCACTTACCTGGAGGAGTGCAGCTCCCACAACATTCAAGAAGTTTGACACAATCCAGGACAAAGCAGCCCGCTTGATTGGCACCCCATCCACAAACATTCACTCTCTCCACCACTGACGCAAAGTAGCAGCAGTGTGTACCATCTACAAGCTGTATGCAGGAATTCACCAAGGCTCCTTGGACAGCACCTTCCAAACCCATGATCATTACCTTCCAGAAGGACAAGGGCAGAAGGTATGTGGAAACACCGCCACCTGGAAGTTCCTCTCCAAGTCACTCACCATCCTGCCTTGGAAATATATCGGCCGTTCCTTCAATGTCGCTGGGTCAAAATCCTGGAACTGCCTCCCTAACAGCACGGTGGATGTACCTACACCACATGGACTGCAGCGGCTCAACAAGCAATTCACCACCACCTTCTCAAGGGGCAACTAGGGATGGGCAATAAATGCTGGCCTGGCCAGTGAAGCCCACATCCTGTGAATGAATAAAAAACAAATCACAAAAAACAGCAGCTGGGATTTTCTGGCCCCGCCCACCACCAAAAGTCAATGGACTTTTGACTGGCTTTCCAAATGTCCCATTCTGCGGCTGGACCAGAAAATCCCGGCCCAATGATCTGGTCATTATCACATTGCTGTTTGTGAAAGCTTGCTCTGCACAAGTCATCATATTTCCTGCGTTACACAGTGACTACATTTCAAGCGTACACTGTTGGCTGTGAAAAGCTTTGGGCCATCCTGAGGTCATGGAAATAGAAATCCTTGTACCACATATGACCCCTACCAACCCCAGTGCACCATCAATGATAGAGCTTTCATCCAACAGCGCTTCCCTGACAAAACTGCATGGGAAAATAGTAGAATCCATTACTAAGGAGGTAGTAACAGGACATTTAGAACATCATTATAAAATCAGGCAGAGTCAACATGTTTTTATGAAAGGGAAATCATGTTTGACTAATTTGTCAGAATCCTTTGAGAGAGTAACAAGCAAGGTGGATAAAGGGGAACCGGTAGATGTGGTGTACTTGCACTTCCAAAAGGCTTCTGATGAGATGGCACATCAAAGATTACAACACAAAATAAGAGCTTATGGTGAAGGGGGTAACATATTCACTTGGATAGAGGTTTGCTAACAGGAAGCAGAATAGAGGCATAGACTATTTTCTAAATGGGGAGAGAATTCAGAAATCTGAAGTGCAAAGGGACTTGGGAGTCCTAGTCCAGTATTCTCTTAAGGTTAACTTGCAGGATGAGTTGGTAGTTAGGAAGGCAAATGCAATGTTGGCACTTATTTCGAGAGAACTAGAATATAAAAGCAGGGATGTGCTGCTGAGGCTTTATAAGGCTCTGGTCAGACCACATTTAGAATATTGTGAGCAATTTTGGGTCCCGTATCTCAGGAAGGATGTTCTGGCCCTGAAGAAGGTCCAGAGGAGGTTCACGAGAACGATCCCAGGAATGAAAGGCTTAACATATGAGGAACGTTTGAGGATTCTGGGTCTATACTCAATGGAGTTTAGAAGGATATGGGGGGATCTGATTGAAACTTACAGAATACTGAAAGGCTTGGATAGAGTGGACATGGGGAAGATGTTTCCATTAGTAGGAGAGACTAGGACCCGAGGGCACAGCCTCAGAGTAAAGGGAAGACCTTTTAGAACAGAGATGAGGAGAAACTTCTTTAGCCAGAGAGTGGTGAATCTATGGAATTCATTGCCACAGAAGGCTGTGGAGGCCAGGTCATTGAGTGTATTTAAGACCGAGATAGATAGGTTCTTGATTTGTTAAGGGGATCAAAGGTTACGGGGAGAAGGCGGGAGAATGGGGTTGAGAAACTTATCAGCCATGATTGAATGGTGGAGCAGACTCGATGGGCCAAATGGCCTAATTTCTGCTCCTATGTCTCATGGTCTTATGGTCTAAATGGGCCATTTTCAGATTGGCAAACATGGGTGAAAGGACCAAATGCATGGAAGCTAAATTTACTGATGACACAAGGTAGGAAAGTAAAGAGTTTACAGAGGGATTTAGGTAGGTTAAATAAGTGGGCAAAGATTTGGCAGATGGAGTATAAATGTGGAAACATGCAAACTTGTTCACATTGGCAGGAAGAATACAAAAGCAGAATATTATTAAAATGGAGAGAGATTGCAGAACTCGGTGGTACAGAGGGGATCTGGGTGTCCCGGTACATGAATGAAGAAAAGTTAATATGCAGGTACAGCAAGTGTAATGTTGGCATTTATTACAGGGCAAATTGAGTGAATCGAGTATAAAAGTAGTGAAGTGTTACAACAGCTGTACAGCGCCTTAGGGACACTGCATCTGGAGTATTGTGGACAGTTTTGGTCTCCTTACTTAAGAAAGAGATAATTGCGTTAAAAGCAGTTCAGTTGACTCATTCCTGTGATGGAGGGCTTATCATTTGCGGGAAGATTGGACAGGTTGGGCCTTTACCCATTAAGAGTTTAGAAGAATGAGAGATGATCTTATTGAAACATATAAGATCCTGAGGGACTTGACAGGGCAGATGCTGAGAGGATATTTCCTCTTGTTGGGGAGTCCAGAGCTATAGGGGACCCCCATTTAAGACTGAGATGAGGAGATTTTATTTTCTCTCAGAGGATTGTTAGTTTGTGGAATTCTCTTTCCCAGAGAACAGTGGAGGCTAGGTCATTAAATTTATTCAAGGCTGAGTTAGACAGATTTTTGATAGACAAGGGAGTTGAGGATTATGGGGGCAGACGGGAAAATGAAGTTGAGACCACAACCAGATCAGTCGTGATCTTACTGAATGGTGGAGAAAGTGGGAGGGGCCTAATTTCTATTTCTTGTGTTCAAAAGTCTTGACCTTGTCAACCTTGCTCTTTATCTTTAATCGCTCCTCAGTGTTGAACTCACTGTGTACTGGTCTCCACCCATTGTTCTACTTCCTGCCCAGTGTATGTCCTGGAACAATTAGCTATGTGAAAGATGCTGTGTATGAGATATTGCTGTAGAAATCACTGTATGGAATTGCTACTCATTATTGCAGACACCCTGCAGACACCATGCAGACAGTAGCTGTACTACCTCCAATCCAAGCATTGCTTCAGTGATCCAAAAATCCTTGACTACAATAAACAGCCTCACAAAAATACTAATGCCCTGGGAGCAAGGCTTTCAGATAATCTGGCTGTACCTGCAACAATTAACACTCACAAGTCGTGCTCCACAGCATGATGAGCTATAATTGATATTGCAGCAGCAACAGCCCAGAAAGCAACTCATATTCATGGGTGAGCAACTCTATGACTGAAAGAAAAACAGAAAAAGGCTTTTGTTGGATGTTGAGCAATTAGTCCCAATGTCCAGATAACTTGTCAGAACCAAGTATGAAGAGCATGGCGATTGGAGCTGGGAATGACTGAGTGTTTACACCGATCATGGACAGTTACTGGAGAATGACTGAGTGTGTACACCCAACATGGACAGTTACTGGAGAATGACTGAGAGTGTACACCCAACCTGGACAGTTACTGGAGAATGACTGAGTGTGTACACCCAACATGGACAGTTACTGGAGAATGACTGAGAGTGTACACCCAACCTGGACAGTTACTGGAGAATGACTGAGTGTGTACACCCAACATGGACAGTTACTGGAGAATGACTGAGAGTGTACACCCAACCTGGACAGTTACTGGAGAATGACTGATTGTGTACATAAAACATGGGCAGTTACTGGAGAACGACTGAGTGTGTACACCCAACATGGACAGTTACTGGAGAATGATTGAGTGTGTAGATCCAATTTGGACAGTTACTGGAGAATGGTTGAGTGTGTACACCCAACATGGACAGTTACTGGAGAATGACTGAGTGTGTACACTCAACATGAACAGTTACTGGAGAATGGTTGAGTGTGTACACCCAACATGGACAGTTACTGGATAATGACTGAGTGTGTACACCCAACATGAACAGTTACTGGAGAATGACTGAGTGTGTACACCCAACATGGACAGTTATTGGAGAATGATTGAGTGTGTACACCCAACATGGACAGTTACTGGAGAATGACTGAGTGTGTACACTCAACATGGACAGTTACCGGAGAATGACTGAGTGTGTACACTCAACATGGACAGTTACTGGAGAATGACTGAGTGTGTACACCCAACATAGACAGTTACTGGAGAATGACTGAACGTGTACACCCAACATGAATAGTTACTGGAGAATGACTGAGTGTCTACACCCAACATAGACAGTTACTGGAGAATGACTGAACGTGTACACCCAACATGAATAGTTACTGGAGAATGACTGAGTGTGTACACCCAACATAGACAGTTACTGGAGAATGACTGATTGTGTACACCCAACATGGACAGTTACTGGAGAATGACTGAGTGTGTACACCCAACATGGACAGTTACTGGAGAATGATTGAGTGTGTACACCCAACATGGACAGTTACTGGAGAATGACTGAGTGTGTACACCCAACATGGACAGTTACTGGAGAATGATTGAGTGTGTACACCCAACATGGACAGTTACTGGAGAACGACTGAGTGTGTACATAAAACATGGACAGTTACTGGAGAACGACTGAGTGTGTACACCCAACATGGACAGTTACTGGAGAATGATTGAGTGTGTACACCCAACATGGACAGTTACTGGAGAACGACTGAGTGTGTACATAAAACATGGACAGTTACTGGAGAATGACTGAACGTGTACACTCAACATAGACAGTTACTGAATGCCGGACCAGGAAAGGTAATGGAGAGAGCTGGGGGAGGGGGGAGAGAGACCTGGGCAAGGAGAGATCTCCTTGGCAGAAAGAAACACCTGGAGGAGTGGGTTGTTGGGAGAGAACCTGGGGGAACGAGAGAGATTGCGGGGCTGGAAAAGGGGAGAGAGACCCTATGAGAGAGAAGGTCCTGGGAGGAGGGTGCTGGCAGAGAGAGGGAGAGAGAAAGAGATCTTGGGGGTAGAGAGAGACTTGGGTGGAGCAGGAAGAGAAGACCTTGGGAGAGAGAGGGACATGGAAGGTAAGGTGCGGGGGGTGCAGTGGCAAGGGGCTTTGGCGAGAGGGAGGACTGGAGGCAGAGAAGGAGACCTGGGTGGTGGGGGAGGGACACTGGTCGGAGGGGGGTCGGGGGCGGGGATTGTTGGGGGTAGTGGGGGGGTGCTGTAGTGGGAGGACCTAGGGTGAGAGGGAGGGATGGTTTATGTATATAACTGTGAGATGATTCTGTTTGTATTGAGACAGAGGGTTAAGGAAGATTTTAAACATTTTCTCTTATTGCTCAATCTGAATGAATTTCCTTGCCATGAGTGTTCTGTAATGTGCTCACATCCATCAATTATCAATGTTTGTCCCGATATCTCATGTGGTTGCTGTAGCAAAGCCTTCTTACCCCAGCAATAACTGCGTCTGTTTCCCGTGAGCAATGTCTTTAGTCTACTCAACGTAGAGGGTGTCAGAGCCACACCTGATGCTGCCCTTCCTACGGTTATTCTGTAAGATTCCAGGCTGGCAGCTCGAGTGGTCCCAGCCCAGGGTCACTGAGGATAGCTGGATAATTTTTGTTCCATTCCGGAAGAGCCAGGAAGGAAGCTGATGGACTCTAGCAAGAAGGAGCAAGAGGGGAAGGCTAGAGAAGGTAGAGGGTGGTTCCTCCTTAGAGAAACGAGGGGGAAGTTCACAGCAGATTTTAGGAAAAATAAGTGAGAAATGTTCTGAATAATTTACTAAATTATTAAATACTGGGATTAGTTGGGATGGGAGATGTGTCAGACCAATAGGCTTTGAGGAGCATGTTACTCTCCTAATGTGGTTTATTGTATTACTCTCTCTTCCTTTGCATGTGAGGTGCCACTCTTATTTTAATCTGATTGTGCTCAAGCACATGGGAGTATACGTGGTGCACACATCGTTCACTCCATAAGTACATTCCCTTGACCTGTGTGCATACTCTTCAACATCTCACTGGTGTACTCACCTTTACTTTGTATCATTTCAACCATGAAACTCTTGGAGGTGGCACTTAAGTAGTTACAAAAATCTTCTCTCAATTAAAATTTCAGAACTATGGAAACAAATCAAATGAGAACAATGTAGCTACAAAAGCTACAGCACCGGAGGCTGCATGTGCCCTCTCACATAGGGGTAAAAGATCCCAGGACACAATTTCAAAGAAGAGCAGATGAGTTCTCTCCAGTGTGCAGACCAAATTTATCCCTCAATCTGCATCGCTAAACACATTACCTAGTCATGATCACATTGCTGTTTGTGGGATCTTGCTGTGAGTAAATTGGCTGTTACGTTTCCTACATCACAGCAGTGACTACATTTCAAAAACACTTCACTTGTTGTGGAACGCTTTGGGATATCCTGAGGTTGTGAAAGACGCTACAGAAACATAAGTCCTTTCCTTTCTCCTAAAAAAAGACCTGTTTCCTCATTTAGAGCTCCTTTAACAATGAACCTCGCTCCCATTCAGCAATCCCATGGCAGAGCCAAGAGTATTCCCAGAGCCGGCTGCTCATTTAGAGAATCGTGCATCAAACCTGGGGGTTTAGTGAGTCTGAAACATACAATAGGGAGCAACACCCCCACGTAGACTGCAGAATCAAAACTTCAAAAGATAGGCAATCTCCTGAGAATCTCCCTTTTCTCCAACATCTCATTACTGCACCCCATCCCCCACTGCCCCACGTACTGTGTCCACGTCTGGCACTCCATACCACAGTAGTAACCCACCCCTGCGCCCTGATATAATGACATATTGTCTGAGATCAGCAAACTCAACATAAAGTGGGACTGAGTTTGGAAATCTTTGACCTGCAGGATCCAGTTCTCAAAACCCAGCAGAGGAGCAGAGCACAAAATACAAATCAACAAACAATAATGGACATGGATAAATCCTGTGGTCCCCTGTCCCACACAACTGGGGTGCCTGGTATGTCACAATATTCACTCCACCATCACCCCCCCCCAAAAACCCTGTGATCACCTGAGAGAGGTGAAAATGCAGATTAAATACTCAGCCAATTAAGAACAGAAATCTGGGGAAATTCCCCTAGGTGTTCAAAACAAGATGAGGAGATAATTCTGGCCCTCATTAATTTCATTCCTTTGTACAAAAGTGCAATTATCCAGATATATGGAATGACAATAGCCAATTGCATCAGTTTCTTGTCTGGTTGTTGTAGAGGCAACACTCTCCTACAGATCATCATAGCTGATCAGATATAATCACTCATTCCTGTGTAAAACCAGTTCCAGATTACAATGGGAGTTACAGAGTTAAAAATAACCACAAGATGGGGACTGGGTGTCACAGTAACACTAATCTTTCACCTTTGCCATCTAGGGTACAAGTCCAGCCGATGTTGGATGGACTGAACATCTGCCAGATGTAAAGGTTTTGAGCAAAGTTAATTTGGCAATGCTCGATCCAGTTCCCAGTGAGCAGGGGCCCACAACACGAAATGGGCTGAAATTGTCAGTCTCACTCAGAGAGTGATAGCAGCTGCAGGAAATGGGAAACGTCACACTGCTAATAGATGATATGGATGATGCATACGCATTGGTCCTAATCAAAATGGACAGGAGCACAGGGATAGTTTTCATGTCACCACTAACTGAATGCCTGAAAGAAATAAATCCCTTAAGCGAGTGAGTGAGATGAAATCTACAGAAATGGCATTTAATGTGGACAAGAGACATGAAGAAAGTGTCTTATCTACGTAATTTAGACAGCTATATACTGAGGAACTCAATGGTGGTATTTATATCTGTGACAAACAGAGAAATTTCTCCCCTTTTTGCATATGAGTTTGAAACTACTAGAGCTAAAATGAAAGCTGAACTCATCAAATTTTAAATGGGATTCAGTCAGTCTACATGAACTGGGCGAGGTTAGTTGATGAATCAAGGCAAAAGGGGTTGTACTGTACATTGGTAAGGGTGTTAGCTGCTACTCAAGCCTTGGATAATGTGCAATGAATTGACCCATTAGCATTCTAGGCAATGGCCCAGATTTTGTGTTCACCACTGACCTCTCAGAAAGTTGCCCATAAAGATCTGGCAATCGCTGTGGCAGAATTTCCTGGTGTCAATTTGATTCTGGCACCAAGTCAAGGGGAACTCCAGATGTCCAACAACAGTAATGTCATCAAGCAGGGTTAGCAGCCAATCACAATGAAGTATTCTCACAAGAGGCAAACCAGGAAGTAAAATGCATTGAATTTTTCATCTTTATATTCAAACTTTATAGAGAGAAATAAACAATGGGGAAATACACATGGGAATTAGGCTGAAATATCATATACAATTTTGAAAAAAATATTTTAAAAGTGCCAGTTTTTATTACCATTAGAGAAGTTCCACAATATAAAGAGTTTTTTAAGGACAGAGAGGTTTTTCAGCATATAATTATAAACTTAGTTTTTAAAAATTCTTTCACAGGATGCCAGTCCAGCATTTATTGTCAATCCCTAACTGCCCTTGAGAAGATGGTGGTGAGCTGCCTTCTAAAACCCTGCAGTCCATATGGTGTAGGTACACCCACAGTGCTGTTAGGGAGGGAGTACCAGGATTTTGACCCAGTGACAGTGAAGGCCTAGGTGATACTGGGTTGTCTGTCTGGTTTCATTCCTTATTGCTTTCCTGTTGCAGTTTTGATACACCTGAGGCTATTTCAGAGTCAGCCACATTGCTGTGGGTCTGGAGTCACATGCAGGCCAGACCAGGTCAGAATTTCCTTCCCTAAAGGGCATTAGTGAACTAGATGGGTTTTTAGGACAATGGACAATATTTTCATGATCGTCATTACTGAGACTAACTTTTAATTCCAGATTTATTAATCAAATTTAAATTCCACCAGCTTCCATTGTGAGATTTGAAGCCCTGTCCCCCGAGCATCTGGATTAGTGACATTACCACTGTCCCCTTCCAAATTTGCAGTTAAAAATGACTCATTCAGTAAGGCATGTCTTTTTTAAGGGTTTTTACAGCGAGAATAATAGCATAAAAGGATAGAAACATAAATTAGCATACTTGTCAGTTCAATGATTTCTACTTGACTGCAGTCGAGGGTGAGATTGTTGTGAGGTGGGGGGGTGGTGCTGCTTCAACAGCAGCCCCTATGGGGACCGTGTTTAACTGCATGTGCAGACTACAGAAGGTGGTTGGTTTCAAAGCAAAAAATGAATGTGAACTTTGACAGTTTCACCTCCATCTCTCTCTTTGTATAGTGTCCTCGATGTCCGAGGGTTGCCAATTATAATTCTCCACCCATATCTTTTTCCACATTATCACAATGGGTTAAACAGAAAAGGCAGGCGCAAGAATTACCTCAGCCAGTAGAGGGACTGAACCTGTACTGTTGATACAAAACACTGCACTCCTAGCCAGCTGAGCTAGTTGCTTCACCTCTTTGCTACCAGAAAATCCGGGACAATACGTCTTTGGTCATAGGTGATTGACAGCATCACCTTGAGGCGAACCTTAAAAGCTGCACAGAATTCTTGTTTCGCTTTCAGCTCTGGCACTCTGGGTTGAATTGGATTTCATTGTCCACATATAAAATTACATCTTGAAAATTTACAGAAGCCAGTTTCCTCCAAAGGTTCTGTAGGAACATGAGAGCAGGCACACGTCACTCAGCTCCTCCAGACTCTTTTGCTTTTCAATGAGATCATTGCTGCTTTGCGCTTTGTAAATGTTCTGTGTTAAAATGGTTGCTAAACCGTATCTTCTTCTTAGACAGTACCTCAGGGTCCAGGATGACTTGCTTCCACTCCAGTTTGATTGGCTCTAAGATGGCTAATAAACCAAAGTGGAAACTGCAGGTTCTGCCACATATAGAGCAAGTGGTGTTTGAAGGGTTGGGTGGATGGGTTCTTTGGAGGTTTGTGCGCTCCCTCTGACACCTCAACTTCACCTCTGCACGTTCCCGATGAAATCTCTCAATGTGTTCAGTGCCTTTTCCATTTTGGTCTGTCACAAGCCAAGGTCTCCCATGAGTCAGGAGGGATGTTTGACCTCTTCAAGAAAGCTCTGAGAAAAATCCCAAGGTGTTTCCACTGTCCTCCATATAAACTGTATAGACAACATCTATTTAAACTATATATTTAAACTGTGTAGACATCTAGTTAACTCTATATTTAAACTGTATAGACAGCTATTTAAACTGTATATTTAAACTGTGTAGACATCTATTTAAACTGTATATTTAAACTGTATAGACAATTTATATTTCAAGTGTATATTTAAACTGTATAGACATCTATTTAAACTGTACACTTAAACTATATATTTAAACTGTGTAGACAATGTATATTTCAAGTATATATTTAAACTATATATTTAAACTGTATAGATAATGTATATTATCTATACTGTATACTGTATTATCTATAACTGTATACTCAAACTGTATAGACAACATCTGTTTGCCTTGATTTTAAATATTGCTAAACAAAAACAGAATTACCTGGAAAAACTCAGCAGGTCTGGCAGCGTCGGCGGAGAAGAAAAGAGTTGACGTTTCGAGTCCTCATGACCCTTTGACAGAACTTGAGTTCGAGTTCAAGAAAGAGTTGAAATATAAGCTGGTTTAAGGTGTGTGGGGGGGGCGGAGAGAGAGAGTGAGAGAGAGAGAAGTGCTCTGTTTTTAAATATTGCTCTCTGACCATCTTCACTGTAAGCAGTAACCTAATGGTTTCTTATACTCTGCTTATCAGAGGTAGTAGGAGATTATGGTGGATGTCCCCATACACTGACTGCTAGTGAAATACTGGGCTCTTCACTGGTTACTTCTTTGATCATGTTTTCCACTGCCACCATCTATAATCATCATTATGGGTCTTGGATGGGGTTATTCGTTGTCGGCATTTACAGATACTGCTGGAGGCAAGGCTGTTGGCAAACTGTATCTTTTATTTAACCTTTTTAACTGTATCTTTTATTTAACATTTATACTACATCTCCCCCCCAAAGATTCTGACTCCCATAAATGCTATTTACATTATCCTACATCTCCCCCCAAAATCTCTGCCTTCAGCCCTGGTTTACAGAGATAACCATGGTGGTGGTTTCACCAATCTGCCGAACTTTGTTCTCAGCTCTCTCAGAGGTTGAAGAGGATTCAAGTTCTCCATCTTCTCTCTCAAACTCTCAGAGACTATTGGTTCTCTGTTCAGGTTGTCTTCCTGATTATATGGGTAGTTAGTTCATTCCATTGACCATCTTCTTGTTGATATAAGTGTGCTTCTGTTTCTTCTCTGTATCCCATTTGTAGCCTCAACAAGATAAGCTCTCAGATTTTGTGTCATTTCTTGCACTTGGCCTTCTCGATTCTGGTCTCTAATCCAGACTGATTCACATGTTTGGACCGCTGGTAAATCATGCACTCTGTGGTTGTGATGATAGTTTGTGGTCTGATTTGCACAATATTTCTCCTGCTTCTCCCTTACTTTCTCAAGATCAGTTGTTTTTGGACATGGTATGAGCGTATGTGGAAGAACAGAAAATTGAGTGTGTATTCTTCAGTTCAGAAGTTCTGTGGAGTCAAGCAATTCTGAAGTGGTGTGGAATAGTAGCTCAAAAGTGCAATGTTAATATCATCATTCTTTTTCAACAAAGCTTTTACCATCCTTACTCCTCACTCAGCCTCTCCACTTGCTTGTGGGTACCTGGGTGAACAAGTTGTATGGACGAATCCATAATTTCTTGAACCCTTCATTCATAAACTGTGGACCATTGACTGAAATTACAAGATCTAGAATGCCATGTGTGGCAAACATTTCTTTTAGTGAATTGATGACTGCATCTGAGGCTGTACTATGAAGGTGTTTAACATCAGTCCATCTGGAGTAAAAGTCAACTTTGAGGAATGTCTTCCCCTTTAGTTTGAAAGGTCCAGTCCAAGACGTTCCCACAGTCTGGATGGGAATAAGGATACCATCAGTGGCTCCCTCTAGTGATCTTGAGATTCCTGGACATCAGACTGAATTTCATGCTCCAGCGTGACACTTTGTAATCCTGAGGTGCTCCTGGTGTATTCTCAGAAGGATCTCAAGTCTGAGGAGTCTTTGTATGACCAAGCTCTCATCGTAAATGAGTAAGTCGTCTACAACACTCAGATGTCTTTAAGGTGAAAGCAAAAAACTGCGGATGCTGGAAATCCAAAACAAAACTAAAAATAAAAATACCTGGAAAAACTCAGCAGGTCTGGCAGCATCAGCATCTTGTTCCTCTCCGCAGATGCTGCCAGACCTGCTGAGTTTTTCCAGGTATTTTTATTTTTATCTTTGACTCAGATGTCTTTGCTGCTCAAAGTATTGTTCCAGTATAGGATTGTTTGGAACATATTCTGACCATCCATCTTTGCAATATTCTCTGACTTTAGCACATTCTTCTTGTGTTTGTCAGGTTTCATTATCCTCTATGTTGCTGCTGGTAGAAATCTTGCAGTCAATAAGGTAAACAACTCTACATCCTCGATGAAATTTATGTCACCCTGTTCAGCCTTCTCAACAGGAATGTGTGACAATGCATCTGCTGTTGTTTGTTGTTTTCCTTGGACCTATTCATCTATCAGTTTCTTGCCTGATGTGAGCTGCTTTCCCATCTAATGGACTTGTAGTTCACTCACCCTGCTGTTCATGGGAAATCTTCTGCCTGGTTTCTCTAGGTTTTCACATGGTTCCATTAGGTTTTGGTGCTCCTGCTTCAGAGTACTGCTATCAGTCTTCCCCAGGCCTATGAATAGTTTTGGGAATTCTGTCCTGTATTCTGCTGACCTTCCCAATTCATTAACTTTACAGATGAGCTGTACATCTGTGCACAAGCTTTTTGACTCAACAGTGAACATTCTTGGTTGTGGATCACACAGAAAGTTTCTGTGATTTCTCTTCCTTTGTACTGGAGTTTAACAGTCAACTGTTCCTTAGCCTTCAGCTGAATGCCTCCTGGACCATGGAGTTTTATGGCTGATAGCTGGAAGAATTTTTGCTTCAGCCACTGTTCTGCATCTGAAATAATTGAAACTCCTGCTCCAGTGTCTAAGAAGAGTATATGGGCTTGAAATGTTAACTCTGTTTCTCTCTCCACTGATGCTGCCAGACCTACTGAGGTTTTCCAGCATTTTTTGTTTTTATTTCAAATTTCCAGCATCTGCAGTATTTTGCTTTCATCTAATTTGAAATTTGTTTTGAGTCCATTGACCATAATATTTGCACTCCACCAATAGTTCCCAACTGATCCTGTAATTTTTTCCCAAGAATGACACTGCATTGCCTTTTTCTCCTTCAGCTTCCTGGGTGGTTCATGATTTTAGTTACTTCTCCTTTAATTTTGGTGGGAGGGGCTCTTTGCTGCAGCATACTGATTTTTCTTGCCGGGGTGGCACTCTGCAGTTTTGGCAGGGCCTTCCTTGCGCCAATGCAGCCTTTTCCCGCCACAGCAAGAACATTGAGTAATGGCAGCTATAGCGCCCCCTACCCCCCCACCTTAACTTTTTGCTTGTTTTGGATTAGGCACACTGCTACTTCTACATGCTACAAACTGCACTGTGTCATTTTTCGCCACAAGATTTCTTTACTGCCTCGAATAAGTGTTTGATTTCATTTACTGACTTCTGCCTGCCTTGCTCTCTTCACGGCCTGAATTCAGTCAGGTCAAATCTTCCCTTGACTGCAGAAAATCAGATAAAATCTATTCCAATGACAATGCAATCCTGAATTAATTTGTCTTTCAGGATTCCATTTTTGCAATTCTCAGCTAATTGATAGAAATCATTCATGGAGAAATCTATGCTCCCTCCTGGTCTTTGGGTACGTCTACTGAATTTTGCCCACTTCATAGTGGTGCTTCTTCAAAGACTGAAATAAGTATTAAATGCTTTGATAACCTCTTCATAAATCACTGTGTCTTCATTTATACCATGTCTGACCATTGTGTTGTCTGCACTACTGCCTATGGTGTAGAGTAAGGTACTGACCTGGTCCTTGTTAGTCTTCTCTGCTAGTCCCAAAGCTGTTCTGTATCTGGTAAACCTACCTGTTCTGCCATTTCTCAGCTTGATGCAGGCCTTCTACATGATGGAAGCACTCTGGTAAAGGTAGGATTTTCTCCGTGACTTCCCTCAAGTGTAGCCTTTTCTGGAATCCATTGAAAATTTTCCCACACCGTCCTTGTCCTGCAGTCATTTGTCTTGCTGCTTCTTCCAGTCACTGGGCTCTTCACTGGTTACTTCTTTGGTCATGTTTTCCATTGCCACCATCTATTATCATCATTATGGGTCTTGGATGGGGTTGTTCATGGTCTGCATTTACAGATATGGCTGGAGGCAAGGCTGTTGGTAAACTGTATCTTTTATTTAACATAATACTAACTATGTACAATACAGACGCAGCATAAGGCTCTACATAGGACTATCTCTCGCCATTCTTTGATGTCATCTGATCTTACGTCACTGATAATGTAGGCTAAATATTTACATATTTAACATTAACTCTTTATACTACAACCAACAGCACAAACCAATATCACAACTGAGAAATTTCTGCCCTCAGAGTACCTACAATCTGACCAATTTTTAAAATCCAATGTTGACATCAACCAACCAAAAATTCTTGTTCTGCCAGAAAGTCATTGATCTGAAATGTCAACTCTGATTTTCCTCGTCCATTGATGCTGCCTGACCTGCTGAATGTTTTCCAGAGCCTTCTGTTTCTGTTTTGACTTCTTGAGTTGCCACTCTTCTAGCTTGTTCACTGACCTGCTATTTGGGTGTTGGCCCTTCATCTTGGTAATCTCCATCCAGAAACATGCACCAAAGAGCACAACGAGGGAAAAGAGAACTTGCCTTACCTCAACTGTGAACCATACTCTTTAGAATATGAGCTAATGATGGTTTCATTATTAGTGCTATCAATATCAATGAAGATTGGAGAAAAGAAGATCAATAAAATGAAAGAACAATTATACATTTGGTTACTTGTCCAACACAATCAAGAAGATTGGCCCACTTTCCATGACTAGATGCCAAAGGAAGAAACTGACGGCTCCAAGAAATCAATATACCACAACTCTCAACCAAAGTGTCGGGTTACCAGATTATTACCGATCAATGCTCCCTGCCTGATTAGGTACAAGTGACAGAGCACGTTCTCCCACCTTACACACAATCCTTCTCTCGGGGAAGAGATTGAGGTGCCTTTGCCTGCAGAGTTCTAAAGGCCTGCTGATTCTTACTTAACAAGGCATGACCTGAGTCAATGTATTAGCAACCTAATCTTCACAGCAGACACAAGAACATTACATACACCACAACAGGCAGTATAAGGTCACTGAGCCATGTTACAGTGGCATAGGTTAGATGTTTGCACATTTCCATCCTCCATTATAATCAGCGTCAGCCTCTGTCACTTATTCTAATAGTTAAAATAGCCAATGAATTAATCAATACTGAAAGGTATTTAGAATCTTGTTACTGCCTGGTGTAAAATGTGCCTGCAAGCCATTGTAATGTAAAGGGTTAATGTGGAACTGAGGAATAGCCACTCATACAATATGATGTACAGAGTCACATGATAATAGACTGAGAGAACAATCTAGACAGAGCACTCTGGAACTAGCCTGCATGGAGACAACAGCTCCTTGCATCAACATTCCGTGGATCTGTAAATAGTTAAAGGTTAACAATAAACACTTCATGTTTAAATATATAAGGCTCAAGAGCTCATTACTGAGATACCACCGCGCACCATAATACAACATTGCTGGCAGCGGTGGTCAGTTTTATAAGATATCACACCAGAGATAGTACCATAGTCCGAAATGGTGATCTGCAGTAATATGAAAGGTGGCAGCTAAATGCATGGACACAAACAGCATCCCAAAGTATGAAACATTAAAAGCGACTGAAGCCTAACTACAGGGATGTGTACCTAAGAAGCAGACTTGGAGGTGAAGTTGAAGAAGCTTCACGACAGAGTTGGAAGTGAGGAATCCACCAGAGTGAGTGGAAGTCCATTACAGAAAATTGCAAGAACCTGAGTGACACAGTTCATGAGATGGTGAGCAAAAATACAAAAAAAAGTAGCTGTACTTGCATTTTAGAATAAGTGGCAGTCCCAAGAGGTCAGCATCCAGAGGGCAGCTGAAAGAGAGCTCAAGTGAAAAAACCTGTAAAAAAAGAGGCTGGCAGAGTCAAAAGAGAAACCTGCAGGGCACAGTAAAAAAAAAGGGAAAAGCCTGCAGAGTTTAAGAGGAAGGCAACTCTTTTTAGTAGAGCTCCTGCCTGCTGTTTTAAAAGTTACTGCAGAGCTTAAAAAAAAAACCCAAAAATTACACTGCAATCAGCCTTTGCAGCCCAGAGAAGAATTACTGCAGTTTTGAAAAGTTTTTTAAAAAGGCTCACAATTGCGGGGGTCCCAGACAGGCTTGGGAACCTGCGAAGCTTGAAAGAAAGAAAAGAAATTGCTGCAGTGGCCTTAGAAAAAAAGAAAAGGAAAAATTTTCAAAGTTTAGAAGTTTTAGAAAAAAGAGGTGACTGATCACCGAAGAGCCCGCCAAAAGTGCAAAAGCATTGGAAACTCCTAACAAAGACAGCCAACAGCAGCCAATAGCCTGAGTGTAAAAAAAAATGTTACTGCACTCACTGTCTTAAAGAGGTAATGTAATAAAGCTGTCACTACAAGAAAAGAAAACAGCCATGGACAGAAATTGGAACACACCCCAGTGAGAGAGCAACGCTGATGAGGGCAACAAGAGACCCCAGAGAGAAGACAACAAAAGACCCCAGAACGAGGGCAACAAAAGGCTCCTGAATGAGGGCAACAGGAAGCCCCAGAAAGAGGGAGCCAAAAGACCCCAGAGCAAGGGACACAGAGGGCAGTGCAGAGTGAGCAGCTGGCTATGAATGAAGGAGAGCTATCTGGGGTAACTCACAAGAAGCAAAATGTGCAAAAAGTAAATGAAGCTGTTCTATGAGAAAATGTCCAAGTCAGAGCTGAACTGGAATATCTGAAGCCGGAGATTCAAACTGAGTATATACCTCTGAAAGTGCAAGATAAACTGAAGTCTTCAATAAACCAAGCTGTTCATTGATCTGAAGCAAACAAATTTTTGAGACAACACAAAGGTACCAGAAGGAAATAACGACACTCAGTTCCACTGTTGGCTAATCAAAGCAAGAGTTGGGGAAACTCAATCAGATGTACAGTCAGGCAAAACAGCAGTCAGAAAAGGCACACAAAGAAGTTGCAACCCTGAAAGACTCCTTGACGAATCAATATATAGCTATGGAAAAACATACGGAGCTAAAATGAATGTTCAATATTACATCAGAAAAAGCTGTGTTGGAATTATCAGTAGCAATGAAACAATGCACTGAAGCCCAGAGTGAGTTGGCAAGAAGTCAACAAGCAATTGAACAGCTGAGAGAACAACTGACTGTCCTTCAAGATCAAATGCAAAAGTGTGTAACTGCTCAGCAACAGGAAGAAATGAAGACCATCTCAAACAGCAGAATGGAAGTACAGCCGAATAAACTCAAGCTCAAAATAACACAAGCAAGCTTTGCAAAGAAGAGGAAAACCTATTGAGAGACTTTCATATGCTACAAGAATTCCTTAGGACAAAGTTTATTATTCTGGAAAATTACGAAGAGAAGGAAAATGAATTTAATGTTAGCCTGAACAAACTGAAGAACTAGTTGGCAGAAAAGACTCATCAATGTTCAATATTCCAGGAGGAAGCTGAAAGCTACGAGGAACAGGTTGAAGATGCAGTTGAATGGAAAAGAGGAGGCATTGAAAGGAAAAGCCATTAAACTTTCCAAACTGCAAGCAGATAATGAAGCCATGAGTTTCACAATTACAGAAATGAAACAAGTTAAGACTTCACTGGAGACAGACCTGGCCAACAGTGAATCCAAAATGAAGCACAAGGACGAAGTTATGCTACAGACAAAGAAAGATAAGATAGAACTAAGATTGTAAAATGTAAATCCGATACCGAGGTGCAAGGAACTAGAAGAAGATAGAACACTGGATATCTCAGACATACTGAGAACCATTGAGTTGAATGAAAAGTTTCATAAACTTGCAAAATGGTTTGAAAGTAAACAGCAAACAAATGGCTGAGATTATGAAACAAGTGGAAATGGAGGGTCCAGTTGCAAAACGTATACGTCCAGCAAGAACATGGCAGACATCACAGAAAAAGAAAATTCGAGTCCACTCTAGGAATGAATGGAGTGCATACCCCTCAGAAGGAATGGGACAAACCCACAGTATCTGAAAAAAGCAGACAGATTGTTGATAAAGACAAATACAATTCGAAAGGGCGCAAAAAGCGAATCAAATGGAGGTAGACAAGTACCAGAAACACAGAGTACTACTACCATTCCTCCAAACGTGACAGACCGCAATGTGGAAGATTTGTCAAATCTCAAGACTGTCTGAATTTATAAAGTCAGAGACTTGAGATGGCTGAGAAGGAATAGCAAGTAAACATTGTATTACAAATAGTTATAACCTGTTGGAAAGGAAAGTTTTCTTTGGAGAAGAAAGGGGGGTGGTATTGTATGATGTGCCTGTGTGCCAATGTAATGTAAAGGTGCACGGCAGAGCAAGGGTTAATGTAGGACTGAAGAATAGCCCCGCCTGATATGATGTATAACGTCACATGGTTATAGACTGAAAGAACATTCTAGAAAGAACAATCTGGACCACCCTGTATGGAGATAACAGCTCCTTGCATCACCATATTTTAAATAGTTAAAGGTTAACAATAAGCAGTTCATGATTAATTTACAAGTCTCAAGATCTTATCATTGAGACATCTAAAGAACCCATATTGCAACACAGCTCTCATTAAGATATGGTCTTTTCATTCCTCCCTTTTCTTTAGGTATTGCACATTTATTTTTGAGACAACTGTGACCACCATCATTCCACATTTCTTTTGTCATAGAATCAGGAGGTTTATCAGGTCTATGCTGACTCTGGGAAAGAGTGATCCACGTGGTCCCATTTTCCTTAGTCCCTCACACCCTTTCACTCCCCTGCTCCTCCCTCACACCCTTTCACTCCCCTGCTCCTCCCTCACACCCTTTCACTCCCCTGCTCCTCCCTCACACCCTTTCACTCCCCTGCTCCTCCCTCACACCCTTTCACTCCCCTGCTCCTCCCTCACACCCTTTCACTCCCCTGCTTCTCCCTCACACCCTTTCACTCCCCTGCTCCTCCCTCACACCCTTTCAAGATTTTCTTTCTCAAAGATTTAGTCACTTTGCACTAAAATATCATTCTGGATTCAGTTCTCATTCCATGTCCGAACAATCCTGTGAATAAAAAAGCTTCCACCAATTTATTTTATTAGTGATGATTTTAAAAGTATAGCCTCTCATTAGTGACTCACTGACCAGTTGAAATAAACTTATCCTATTTACCTTATCAAAGCTTCATATTTTTTAAAACGTCCATCTGATCTCCTCTTAACCGCCTCTAATTGAATTAAAAAGTACCCATTTTTCTAATACTTCATCATAACTAAAGTCTCTCATCTCTAGGACCATCTTAGTGAATCCCTTCTGCCCCCTCTCCATAGTCCTGAGCATCCCTTCCCTACAGTAAAACCCTCAGAACTGCGCCCAGCAAACTAACTGTGCTCACTTGTATAGGTTTAGCCTAACCTGTTTACTTTTGCACTTTATGTTCCTAATTATAAATCCTAGCACCATTATACTTATTTTGTAGTTTTGTCAACTTATTCTCTACATGAGCCTCTTCCTACTTGATTTACTTTATCTCAATCAATGTATCCTTTCATTCTTCCCTCCCTCATGTGCTAATCCATCTTCTCTTTAAATGCATCCCCACTACTCCCTGTGATAGTGAGTTCCATATTCTCACTACTATTGTGTTTTATTATACATTATATGTTATGTTATTGTACTACATTTTATGGATCTTTTATTAAATATATTACACTGTGTTATATTATATTGCTACCACAAGTTTCTTAATTGCTTTTTGAACCATTTACTGCTTCAGTTAATGGAGTTTGTGCAGAGGATTGATTCCTGGTGGTTTAATAGTTTAACACTGGGGTCCCTGTCACCCCACAACAGGGACATCAGCATCGTGTAGTTGGGTGGAGACAGATATGCAGACAGCTGAAAGAGCCACATCGACTGCAACGTTCAAAAAGGTGGCTCACTACCACCTTCTCAAGGGCAATTAGGGATGGGCAACAAATGCCGGCCTTGCCAACGATGCCCACATCCCATGAGTAAAAAAAGAGTAAAAGAATCACAGGGAGGTGAGCGGTCAACATTGTTAACAAGGAGACAGAGCTAGGTGAGATGGAGTGAGATACAAATGACAGCAAGATGGAGAAAAGGGGAGAATAAGGCAGAGCCAGTTAACATGGAAAAGGTAGAGACAGGAGAAACAGTGAAAGAGAGAGTCTTGACAAGGTGGACATGGACAGGGTGTTTCCTCTTGCGGGTGAGCGCAGAACTAGGGGGCACTGTTTTAAAATTAGGGGTTGCCCTTTTAGGACAGAGATGAAGAGAAATGTTTTCTCTCAGAGGGTTGTGTGACTTTGGAACTCTCTGCCTCCGAAGGCAGTGGAGGTGAGGTCATTGAATATTGTTAAGGTAGAGATAAATAGATCCTTGTTAGGCAAGGGAATCAAAGGTTATCAGGGTTAGATGGGGATGTGGAAATCGAAACACAAGAAGATCAGCCATGATCTTATTGAATGGTGGAGCGGGCTCAAGGACTGAATGGCCTACTTCTGCTCCTAATTCATATGTTTGTATGTAGAGAAATGAGCTGGAGCTGAGACAGGTATGAGATGAGGAGGAGTGAGATGCTGATACAACAAAATGGAAGCGATAGATGTGAACTGATAGTGGAGATGAGAGTATGAAGGAGAAAGGAAAAGAGAAGCAGACTAAGAGGCTGAGATGCAGAGGCACAAAAAATTTAGAGCTGCATTTTCCTGGAGTCAGATCAACACTGGTAACAATTAGAAAACCCACACTCTATAAGCTGGGCAAATTGAAATGGGACCAATGTCTCAGAGAGATTGTTTTGTCCTTTTCCTTGGATCTAACAAATAATTGTGCTCTAAAGCTGTTTATAGGGTTTAACAGGATGATGATGTGCAGCAAGACTTAAAACATTGTTTAGCATATGAGGAGTTTTTGTTTTATCCAAAACCATCCTTGACATTTAACCAGAAGAAATTAACTTTGAAAGACCACAAAGTCCATTGTCAGTATCTGGGAAAGTGAGGCTGAACTGATACAGGGGAGAGAATTAACAGAGAAACATCAACATGACTTCCAATGTGAGGTGCAGCATTTGAACAGTTTACCAGGACCCAGTCACAAGTGGGTATGGTGGTTCTATACTCATACAGAATGCATAAGCATGCAATGAGTTAATGCCAGCTTGCCATGCTCACCAGTGTTCCAAAAACGTTAGGATAACAGTCACAGGATCATTCCGCTGTTCCTGCTTGAGCTGAGAGGGAGAAAGAGAAAATCTCACAAACCGTTGGAATTAAACTGTCCTCAGAAGAAAATGTGAAAGGATGTGGTCTGTGTCACCTGGGGGCTAATTTTCTTTCTTTGATAAGAGAAGCTGAGTTTTTTTCTTTAAATTGTGCTGAAATTAAACATTGCAGAACAAGTACAATCCAAGAGTAAGACTCATGTTGAATTTCTATTAGAAATAAAATGACTATAGGGCATCGCACCAATTTATCTCCTCTCAAACAGGATGAGATGTGGGAAGAACTGAATGACATACAGAGAGGGGGAATATACAGCACTGGAGAGAGATATAGAGAGTGTGGGCGAGATGGAACAGTGACAGGGTTAGAGAGCTAGGTCTTCTCTTATCTCAGTGAAATCTGGGTAAAGGGCCTACATTTACATAGTGCCTGGTTGTGTGTCTCTCAGAATCATCTCTAAGTGCTTCACCTGCAATGAATATACTCTGAAGAACAGGCTTGTGCAGGTAACGTGATCAGCTGATGTACTATTGATGGTATAAGAAAAAAATATTGAAATGACCATCGACCTGAAATATTAATTCTGTTTCTCTCCAAACATGCTGCTGGGCTTTTCCAGCAGGTTTTGTTCATATTTCAGATTTCCATTATCCGCAGTGTTTTGGGCTGTTGGCGGTCTTGGTTGCGGGCGGAGAGGGTGTTGGTTGCGGGAGGAGAGGGTGTTGGTTGCGGGCCTTGGAGGGTGTTGGTTGCGGGCGGAGAGGGTGTTGGTTGCGGGCGGAGAGGGGAGAGCAATGTCAGCCAGTGCACAGGGGAAAGTTCCCTCCTCTTCTTCAAATGATGGGAGCTTTAACATCCAGCTGGAGCACTGAAGTGAAGCCTCCACTTAGCACCTCACCTGAACATCAGCATCTTCTACCTCACTGAGAGCCTCAGATACCCAATGTGGGGGATCGAACCTACTTCAAACGGGGCAAGTTGGCAGCACCAAGGAGAGAAGATCAGAGGAAGACAAGTCAGATGACACCTTGTTCCTCTTGAACTTCCACATTCCTCCTTCACCCCGGATCGCAATCCCAAAATCCAGTCTCGTCGGCCCCCTCAATCTGATTCCCACTCAGAAAAGTTCCCTAACCCCTCCCCCATGTGCTGCTGACTCCATCAGCTTCTGTAGCTTGGGGACAGAAATAAGAAATTGCGAAATATCTGAGATTAAGAATGAAGCAAGAAGAGCTGGTTGGTAAAAGCAATGACATTACCAGCAGTAATTGTGTATGGATAGAGAGAGATCCATTCGGGAATCATTGTTTGACTCTCTTAAACCCGTTATGTTCTTGTGTTATTGCTTAATGAGTTAAATGGAGACAGAGGGAAAGAAGGTAGCTGGAAAATATGAGGAGGATTGACTGATTGGATTAAGATTCTCACTGGAACAGAGCACAAGTGAATCAATGGCAGCTAGTGTATCAACACTGGCCTCGCTTGTGAATGTGGGGTTTTTTTCTGTCCAATAATCTCCTGCTGTCTTATTAAAAAAACTGACTTGAATTTCTTTAGTGCCTTTCACCGTATCAGGATGTCCCGGCGCGCCCTAGAACTTGTGAAATATTTTTGAATTGTAGTCACTGTTGTAATGAAGAAAATGCAAGAGTCACAACAAGCTCCCACAAACAGAAATACAATGATGACCGGATGGTCTGCTTTAGTCACGGGGAACTCACTGTTTAGCCGGGAAAACCAGCCTGGTCTTCTTCGAAACAGTGGGCCAATGATCAGTCCTCTGTACAAACACCTTAGGGAGCAGATGGGAACTTGCTTTAATGTCTCACCCAAAAGAGAACTAGCCCGAAAGTGCAGTATTCCTTCAGTGTCAGCCTTAACCAAATGCCCAAGTCTCTGGAGTGGGACTTATACCCACAACCTTCTGACTGAAAATCACACAATGTGATTTTGAAGAGGAGCAGGGGAATGAATTCTCCCCAGCAATATTTATCCATTAACCAACACTACTAGAAAACAATTTATAATTTTGCTGCTGGTGGGAGTTGCTGTGTGAAAATTGCCTGTTGCATAAACTTTAAAAGCCCTGCACCAGCTGTAAGGCCTGAGTTCAGGATAGGCACTACAGAAATACAAGGCTTCTCGTGACGTTTCCTAGATCTCAAGTATGTGAAACTGCTTTCTCTGCGATACCCATCTTGCACGTTTCACGTTTGCTTCCCTCCTTTTTTAACCTCAGTACCATACTCCACCCTGGACCTTTGCTTCTAAATGAAAACTATTGCAATTTGCTTTCACCAGCTTGCTCGGCTCACTCAATGTTTCTTCGATTGTTGCTGCCTGCTGATTTGTAAAATTTGCATTAAAAACTATTCAGCAGAGAGAGTTGGTATTAAAGAGATAAAATGTCCACTTACTCTTTGGCTCACTTCATTTAATTTATTAATTAAAATAAATAAACAGCTGTTATCAGCATTAAATATTCATGAAATGAAATGCATTAAGTTGCCTCCCAATCCTTCAGCTAATTGACAACAGCAGTTTTAATCGGTTGCTACATTCCAGAAATTTTTGCTGCTCTCATCGATGGAAGGGAGTGCTGGAATGTCGGAGGGTCAGCACTGAGGGAGTGCTGCACTGTTGGAGAGTCAGTACTGAGGGAGTGCCGCAATGTAGGAGGGTCAGTACTGAGGGAGTGCCACACTGTCAGAGGGTCAGTACTGAGGGAGCGCCGCACTGTCAGAGGGTCAGTACTGAGGGAGCGCCGCACTATCAGAGGGTCAGTACTGAGGGAGTGCCGCACTGTCAGAGGGTCAGTACTGAGGGAGTGCTGCATTGTCAGAGAATCAGTACTGAAGGAGTGCTGCACTGTCAGAGGGTCAGTACTGAGGGAGTGCTGCACTGTCAGATGGTCAGTTCTGAGTGAGCACTGCACTGTGGGAGAGTCAATACTGAGGGAGTGTTACACAATTGGAGGGTCAATATCAAGGGGGAGCCATAGTGTCAGAGGGGAGTCCTTATGATGAAATGTTAACCAAACTCTACCTGCTCCTGTGTGTCTAGTACATGTTGAAGAAGAGCAGGAAGTTCAGTTGTCTAGGCCAGCACCAGCAAAGCACAGGGTCTGATTGCTGCTCACTGTACTAGGGGATCTTGTTAGTGCAAAATTGCTACTGTGTTGCCTGCACAAAACAGTGGCTGTCTTCCAAGGAAGTGATTGGGAGTGGAGGATTTGCAGTGTCTGAGATGTGGGAGTGGAGGGTTTGCAGTGTCTGAGATGTGGGAGTGGAGGGTTTGCAGTGTCTGAGATGTGGGAGTGGAGGGTTTGCAGTGTCTGAGATGTGGGAGTGGAGGGTTTGCAGTGTCTGAGATGTGGGAGTGGAGGGTTTGCAGTGTCTGAGATGTGGGAGTGGAGGGTTTGCAGTGTCTGAGATGTGGGAGTGGAGGGTTTGCAGTGTCTGAGATGTGGGAGTGGAGGGTTTGCAGTGTCTGAGATATGGGAGTGGAGGGTTTGCAGTGTCTGAGATGTGGGAGTGGAGGGTTTGCAGTGTCTGAGATGTGGGAGTGGAGGGTTTGCAGTGTCTGAGATGTGGGAGTGGAGGGTTTGCAGTGTCTGAGATGTGGGAGTGGAGGGTTTGCAGTGTGAGATGCAATTTGGTGTTCTGTAGGCAGCTGTCAGATTAAGTTGTAAAAAGAAATTTGCAGCATTCAAAATGAAAACCTCATTACTGCTAACATTTTAATCTTATTTCAAAATCTTTCCATCTGATTAAACAGGAGGACAATTGGAATTTTTATTTTTGAAAGGCAATGATTTATGTTTTGGAAATTCCCAAACAGCTATCCTGAAAGGATGGTCCAGCCAGCCAGGAGTGTCTGTTTCGTAACGCTGTTTACTCAGTGACTGTGCCCTGCAGAGGTCCTGTCAAACAAGTAGTAAATGACTATGTATTGACCAATTAATCAGCAAAACCCAAGAGAAATTATTGAAACACAACTGCTTGGGTTCAGGAAACCGATGCCAGCTTTGCTTTTTCTGATTTCTATTCTCCTTTTATGGAATAGTGTGGTCATCTGTTCTATAGTGTAACTTGCTGAGATGACATTGAGGAAACACAATATTTCTGTAAAGAATAACAATCCTTGAACAATGTCAACCATCTATCATATATTTCCTAATATTATTGTGGGACACTTTGAAACAGGCGTGTGTGTGTGTGGGTGTGTGTGTGTGTGTGTGTGTGTGTGGGTATGTGTGTGTGCGTGTGTATGTGCAATATAACTAAACTAGAGATGGTTAGTCCACAAAGTTTAAATTATCAACGAAATGAGGTGTAAAATAGGCATTTGAAATGGAGATGAGTAAAGCTAGGGTGCGGTCAGCAGGTATGATGTGAATGAAATTCACATTTTTATATATGTGAAGAAGTGTTTGATTTTCAAAGGGACATGGGAAATATTTACAACTGGCAAGATAAATAAGGCAAGATAAATAAGGCATTTTTCCCAAAAGTGCTGGCCACAATGAGAACATGAAAGATTTTTATATTCTAGGAAAAGTAACTTCTAAAAACAGGTGGAAACAATGGGAGTTACAACATCAAAAGGCATAAAATATATTTAAAGAAGGATGGCAAGCTGTTTGAGGCATGGCCGTGTGAGATCTTGAAAGGTACACCATGTGAAACAGACATGGGGAAAAAGCCTCTAGCCACCCTACAGAAGTTTGAAAGCCTTTGGAGGTTCATTGTCCAATGGGTACTTGTGATAAAATTGCTGGATGCCTTTATAAATTTGGAATCTATTTGGACTGTTGCCTTAAAGGGGGTGTGTAGTTGGGAGTCTGGTCAAGTAGAAATTTTGGTAACTGTTATAACTGTGTAACTGTAGAACCATAGACCAAAGAACACTACAGCACAGAAAAACAGGCCATTTGGCCCTTCTAGTCTGTGCTGAAATATGATTCTGCTAGTCCCATTGACCTGCACCCAGTCCATAACCCTCCAGATCTCTCCCATCCATGTATGTATCCAATTAATTCTTAAAACCTAAGAGTGAGCCCGCATTTACCACGTCAGATAGCAGCTTGTTCCACACTCTCACCACTCTGAGTGAAGAAAGTCCCCCTAATGTTCCCCCTAAACCTTTCCCCCTTCACCCTAAGGCCATGTCCTCTCCTGTTTATCTCTCCTAATCTAATTGGAAAGAGGCTATTCGCATTTACTCTGTCTATACCCCTCATAACCTTGTGTGTGTTTACTTATGCTCTTGCTTTGTTAATAAATGTTTTAATTTGTTCTTTAAAATCCCTAAAGACGGTAGTGGGCTTATGACTTCAGCGCACCGGCCTTCTCGCAAAATCGTTGTGACAGCGTGGCCAAGTTTCCCTTGTGGATTTGGTCAACCTGGCAAATGCTACCCTCCACATATCCTAACAACAACAATGATAAGAAGAGCAAAATCAATCTCCCTGACACATTGGCCAGAAACTTACCTACGTTGGGAGGGCCGGACGGGAGTGAGTGGGGGGGTGCGGGTGCAGAGCCGATTGCCGCCCGCGATTGGCTGCACGCTGCCATTTTATGCGGGCGGGCCAATTAATGTCCGCCCAGGGTAAAATGCATGCCATAGTGCTCAGCGCTATCTGTGCAGGTCGGGGGAGGAGGGAGAGTCGGGGTCTGTGCTCCTTTGCGCATGCACGCGAAAGAGTGCAGCAATCTCCCTGAGGCACGGAACTGCCTCAGGGAGATTAAGTACATATTGAAATTTTTTAATAAACAAAGAGAAAAATTATTCGGACATGTCCCCTCATGTGACAGTGCCACATAAGCTGGGACACGTTTGTCAATTTAGCAAAATTTATTTATTGGTTTTATAAAACCTTCAGGAAACCTCATCCTGCCCGTGGATGAGGTTTCCCGGAAAACACGAAGGCTGCTTGGGCTCTTCACCTGCCCGCCAGTCTTAAGGCAGTGCTGTTAATTAGCTAAATCACTTTCTTAATGGCCTTAATAAGCCTTTGACTGTGTGGCGGGCATGCAGCTGCCTCTGGTGCCTGCCTGCTGAACAAAATATCTAAATGACACACAATGACATCGGGACGCACACCTGATGTCATCACATGTCACTTTGCGTGTCGGGCCTGCCTCTGCACGCTGACTGCAATATCCTGGCCGTTGATATTTGATTGATCTAATTTAGTTAATCTAATCGGGTCTGGTGTCCAGTGAGCAACTGTTCCAGTAACACAATCACTAGTCTCCACTTGACCCCCAGGATGTGAATGATGGCCAACAGCCTCTGGTTGACCTCAGGATAAGCCTATTTACAGCATCACACACAGCCCCATCTTTAGCAGCAGAATAATACATCGTGTGCCCGGATCTATCAGCCCATTCTCAGGGGGGTTGCCCTGAGCGACACTGGAGCTCTAACCGCAAGAAAGCAAATAATGATTGTCCCCAGCATGAGTTCACTGCAAATGTTTGAGAAATGGCCAACATGGAAATGTAGATCTGCCGATTGAGAGGAATTGCTCCAACCAGAAGGATTAAAGTGACATCCCACTTGCCTGCAATGAATGTCGGCCAGAATCCTCAACCTCAGTAGGTCACCTTTGTTGCAGAGGATGATGGATAATTCCACACATACACTGAAAGAAAACAAAGGCATGAAAATTAGATTGTAGTCTGGATTTTTCAGTCAGTTATCTCCACAATTGCCAACTCAATTTGTTCTCATCCTCCAATAAGCTCCATATCAGAATGTGGCTTCACTAACTTCTGCTGTGTATTCAGATGTACAAAACCCAGGCAGAAATAGGAGGGGTAAAAGCTTCAGTTAGTAACCCCAATGGCAGCTCAATAATTTAACATCCAGCTCTCTACAGAGATATTGGGAGCTGATTTGTGAAAATAAGCTCACCTATATTTGGTCTTCCAGTTGTTTTGATCTGGAATGCGCTGCCTGAAAGGGCGATGGAAGCAGCTTCAATAGGAACTTTCAAAAGAAATTGGATAAATACTCAAAAAGGAAAACCTAGCAAGGCTATGAGGGAAAAGAGCAGGGAGGAGTGGGGCTAACTGAATAGCTCTTTCAAAGAGCCAGCTCAGGTGTGATGGGCCCAATGGCCTCCTTCTGTGCCGCCAGATTCTATGGTTTTATTCTTTTGTTGGCCTTATGAAAGTGAATGATGGGGGAGCAGCACTGGGTGATTTCTAGGTAAGCGCATTGTCTCTCCATAACTGTGTCTTAGGTCTGTTTGCAGGCCAGGTCAACAGATCTCTCTGCATGTACATTCAAGCCGTGTGACAGCAGTGCAGGGAACAGATATGGCTGGCAGGTGGAATGGAAATGAGCATGGGCCTCCCTTCTGAGACTGACCTAGAAATACTTTGTTGATAAAGTTAAAGCCAACTTCACTTGCTTCTTATTTCATCAATACCCTATCAAGGAGCTTTCATCTGTCTTAATGTGAAGTAATTGACTTCAGAAAGCTGCTGACCATCTTGAAATTCCCACTAGTGGGATTTAAGTTGGTGACTGTGTGGAACTAGCAGCCTGGAGTATAACATGGAGTATAACATACCAGCCTGGAGTATAACATGCTTCACAATTCCTTAGGCAGCTCATTTACAAATTCTTCAAATTTTGCACCAAAGGGATAACGAGGTTTCACGAGTGTTGAAGTCTAAGGGCTATGCAAGTGCAGACAGGAATTTAACACAAAGACACAATTAGTGTATGCAGCAGAAATTAAATGGCAAATGCACAGATTTAACTCTTCATGGAACTGGAGTTGGTAACTTACTGCAAACAAGATGTAACCTTCCATTACACTAGTTGACAACGTTACAGGGTAGATGCTGAGATGATGTTTCCCCTGGCTGGAGGGGTCCAGAACCTGGGGTCATAGTCTCAGGATAAGGATTTTTGGGCTGGGATAAGGAGCGATTTCCTCACTCAGGGGGTTGTGAATCTTTGGGGTTTTCTCCCGGTGGTGGCTTCTTTGTTGGATGCTCCTCCCTTGAATATATTTAAGATTGAGGTTGATAGCATTTTGGCCACCAAGACAATTAATGAAGGGATATGGGGATAGGGTGGGAAAATGGAGTCACAGTATGAAACCAGTCATCACCTTATTGAATGGAAGAACTGACTCAGTAGCCAAATGACCTGCTCTTGCCTCTGTATTTTACCTCCTTATGTGACAACCCGTGTCTGTTATTGTCTGTAACAGACACATACCAAACTCTCCCCGTGTCTGTTATTGTCTATAACATACACATACCAAACTCTCCCTGTATCTGTTATTGTCTATAACATACACATACCAAACTCTCCCCGTGTCTGTTATTGTCTATAACATACACATACCAAACTCTCCCTGTACCTGTTATTGTCTATAATATCTACATATCAAACTCTACCAGTATCTGTTATTGTTATAATATCTACATACCAAACTCTCCCCGTATCTGTTATTGTTATAATATCTACATACCAAACTCTCCCCGTATCTGTTATTGTCTATAACATACACATACCAAACTCTTCCTGTATCTGTTATTGTCCATAACATACACATACCAAACTCTCCCTGTATCTGTTATTGTTATAATATCTACATACCAAACTCTCCCCGTATCTGTTATTGTTATAATATCTACATATCAAACTCTACCCATATCTGTTATTGTCCATAACATACACATAGCAAACTCTCCCCGTATCTGTTATTGTTATAATATCTACATACCAAACTCTCCCCATATCTGTTATTGTTATAATATCTACATATCAAACTCTCCCTGTATCTGTTATTGTCCATAACATACACATACCAAACTCTCCCTGTATCTGTTATTGTCTATAACATACACATACCAAACTCTCCCTGTATCTGTTATTGTCTATAACATACACATATCAAACTCTCCCTGTATCTGTTATTGTTCATAACATACACATACCAAACTCTCCCCGTATCTGTTATTGTTATAATATCTACATATCAAACTCTACCCATATCTGTTATTGTCCATAACATACACATAGCAAACTCTCCCCGTATCTGTTATTGTTATAATATCTACATACCAAACTCTCCCCATATCTGTTATTGTTATAATATCTACATATCAAACTCTCCCTGTATCTGTTATTGTCCATAACATACACATACCAAACTCTCCCTGTATCTGTTATTGTCTATAACATACACATACCAAACTCTCCCTGTATCTGTTATTGTTCATAACATACACATACCAAACTCTCCCTGTATCTGTTATTGTCCATAACATACACATACCAAACTCTCCCCGTATCTGTTATTGTCTATAATATCTACATACCAAACTCTCCCCGTATCTGTTATTGTTATATCTACATACCAAACTCTCCCCGTATCTGTTATTGTCCATAACATACACATACCAAACTCTCCCTGTATCTGTTATTGTCTATAACATACACATACCAAACTCTCCCTGTATCTGTTATTGTCTGTAACATACACATACCAAACTCTCCCTGTATCTGTTATTGTCCATAACATACACATACCAAACTCTCCCTGTATCTGTTATTGTCCATAACATACAAATACCAAACTCTCCCCGTATCTGTTATTGTCTATAACATACACATACCAAACTCTCCCCGTGTCTGTTATTGTCTATAACATACACATACCAAACTCTCCCTGTACCTGTTATTGTCTATAATATCTACATATCAAACTCTACCTGTATCTGTTATTGTTATAATATCTACATACCAAACTCTCCCCGTATCTGTTATTGTTATAATATCTACATACCAAACTCTCCCCGTATCTGTTATTGTTATAATATCTACATACCAAACTCTCCCCGTATCTGTTATTGTTATAATATCTACATACCAAACTCTCCCCGTATCTGTTATTGTCTATAACATACACATACCAAACTCTCCCCGTGTCTGTTATTGTCTGTAACAGACACATACCAAACTCTCCCCGTGTCTGTTAATGTCTATAACATACACATACCAAACTCTCCCCGTGTCTGTTATTGTCTATAATATCTACATACCAAACTCTCCCTGTACCTGTTATTGTCTATAATATCTACATATCAAACTCTACCTGTATCTGTTATTGTCCATAACATACACATACCAAACTCTCCCCGTATCTGTTATTGTTATAATATCTACATACCAAACTCTCCCCGTATCTGTTATTGTTATAATATCTACATATCAAACTCTACCCATATCTGTTATTGTCCATAACATACACATAGCAAACTCTCCCCGTATCTGTTATTGTTATAATATCTACATACCAAACTCTCCCCATATCTGTTATTGTTATAATATCTACATATCAAACTCTCCCTGTATCTGTTATTGTCTATAATATCTACATATCAAACTCTACCCATATCTGTTATTGTCCATAACATACACATACCAAACTCTCCCCGTATCTGTTATTGTCTATAATATCTACATATCAAACTCTACCCATATCTGTTATTGTCCATAACATACACATACCAAACTCTCCCCGTATCTGTTATTGTCTATAATATCTACATAGCAAACTCTCCCCTTTTCTGTTATTGTCTATAATATCTACATACCAAACTCTCCCCGTATCTGTTATTGTCTATAATATCTACATAGCAAACTCTCCCTGTATCTGTTATTGTCTATAATATCTACATACCAAACTCTCCCCGTATCTGTTATTGTCTATAATATCTACATACCAAACTCTCCCCGTATCTGTTATTGTTTATAATATCTACATACCAAACTCTCCCCGTATCTGTTATTGTCCATAACATACACATACCAAACTCTCCCTGTATCTGTTATTGTCCATAACATACACATACCAAACTCTCCCTGTATCTGTTATTGTCCATAACATACACATACCAAACTCTCCCTGTATCTGTTATTGTCTATAACATACACATACCAAACTCTCCCTGTATCTGTTATTGTTCATAACATACACATACCAAACTCTCCCTGTATCTGTTATTGTCCATAACATACACATACCAAACTCTCCCCGTATCTGTTATTGTCTATAATATCTACATACCAAACTCTCCCCGTATCTGTTATTGTTATATCTACATACCAAACTCTCCCCGTATCTGTTATTGTCCATAACATACACATACCAAACTCTCCCTGTATCTGTTATTGTCTATAACATACACATACCAAACTCTCCCTGTATCTGTTATTGTCTATAACATACACATACCAAACTCTCCCTGTATCTGTTATTGTCCATAACATACACATACCAAACTCTCCCTGTATCTGTTATTGTCTATAACATACACATAACAAACTCTCCCCGTGTCTGTTATTGTCTATAACATACACATACCAAACTCTCCCTGTATCTGTTATTGTCTATAACATACACATACCAAACTCTCCCTGTATCTGTTATTGTCCATAACATACACATACCAAACTCTCCCTGTATCTGTTATTGTCTATAACATACACATACCAAACTCTCCCTGTATCTGTTATTGTCTATAACATACACATACCAAACTCTCCCTGTATCTGTTATTGTCTATAATATCTACATACCAAACTCTCCCTGTATCTGTTATTGTCTATAACATACACATACCAAACTCTCCCTGTATCTGTTATTGTCTATAACATACACATACCAAACTCTCCCTGTATCTGTTATTGTCTATAACATACACATACCAAACTCTACCTGTATCTGTTATTGTCTATAACATACAGATACCAAACTCTCCCTGTATCTGTTATTGTCTATAACATACACATACCAAACTCTCCCTGTATCTGTTATTGTCTATAACATACACATACCAAACTCTCCCTGTATCTGTTATTGTCTATAACATACACATACCAAACTCTACCTGTATCTGTTATTGTCTATAACATACAGATACCAAACTCTCCCTGTATCTGTTATTGTCTATAACATACACATACCAAACTCTCCCTGTATCTGTTATTGTCTATAACAGACACATACCAAACTCTCCCTGTATCTGTTATTGTCTATAACATACACATACCAAACTCTCCCTGTATCTGTTATTGTCTATAACATACACATACCAAACTCTCCCTGTATCTGTTATTGTCTATAACATACACATACCAAACTCTCCCTGTATCTGTTATTGTCCATAACATACACATACCAAACTCTCCCTGTATCTGTTATTGTCTATAACATACACATACCAAACTCTCCCTGTATCTGTTATTGTCCATAACATACACATACCAAACTCTCCCTGTATCTGTTATTGTTATAATATCTACATACCAAACTCTCCCCGTATCTGTTATTGTTATAATATCTACATATCAAACTCTACCCATATCTGTTATTGTCCATAACATACACATAGCAAACTCTCCCCGTATCTGTTATTGTTATAATATCTACATACCAAACTCTCCCCATATCTGTTATTGTTATAATATCTACATATCAAACTCTCCCTGTATCTGTTATTGTCCATAACATACACATACCAAACTCTCCCTGTATCTGTTATTGTCCATAACATACACATACCAAACTCTCCCCGTATCTGTTATTGTCTATAATATCTACATACCAAACTCTCCCCGTATCTGTTATTGTTATATCTACATACCAAACTCTCCCCGTATCTGTTATTGTCCATAACATACACATACCAAACTCTCCCTGTATCTGTTATTGTCTATAACATACACATACCAAACTCTCCCTGTATCTGTTATTGTCTGTAACATACACATACCAAACTCTCCCTGTATCTGTTATTGTCCATAACATACACATACCAAACTCTCCCTGTATCTGTTATTGTCCATAACATACAAATACCAAACTCTCCCCGTATCTGTTATTGTCTATAACATACACATACCAAACTCTCCCCGTGTCTGTTATTGTCTATAACATACACATACCAAACTCTCCCTGTACCTGTTATTGTCTATAATATCTACATATCAAACTCTACCTGTATCTGTTATTGTTATAATATCTACATACCAAACTCTCCCCGTATCTGTTATTGTTATAATATCTACATACCAAACTCTCCCCGTATCTGTTATTGTTATAATATCTACATACCAAACTCTCCCCGTATCTGTTATTGTTATAATATCTACATACCAAACTCTCCCCGTATCTGTTATTGTCTATAACATACACATACCAAACTCTCCCCGTGTCTGTTATTGTCTGTAACAGACACATACCAAACTCTCCCCGTGTCTGTTAATGTCTATAACATACACATACCAAACTCTCCCCGTGTCTGTTATTGTCTATAATATCTACATACCAAACTCTCCCTTTACCTGTTATTGTCTATAATATCTACATATCAAACTCTACCTGTATCTGTTATTGTCCATAACATACACATACCAAACTCTCCCCGTATCTGTTATTGTTATAATATCTACATACCAAACTCTCCCCGTATCTGTTATTGTTATAATATCTACATATCAAACTCTACCCATATCTGTTATTGTCCATAACATACACATAGCAAACTCTCCCCGTATCTGTTATTGTTATAATATCTACATACCAAACTCTCCCCATATCTGTTATTGTTATAATATCTACATATCAAACTCTCCCTGTATCTGTTATTGTCTATAATATCTACATATCAAACTCTACCCATATCTGTTATTGTCCATAACATACACATACCAAACTCTCCCCGTATCTGTTATTGTCTATAATATCTACATATCAAACTCTACCCATATCTGTTATTGTCCATAACATACACATACCAAACTCTCCCCGTATCTGTTATTGTCTATAATATCTACATAGCAAACTCTCCCCTTTTCTGTTATTGTCTATAATATCTACATACCAAACTCTCCCCGTATCTGTTATTGTCTATAATATCTACATAGCAAACTCTCCCTGTATCTGTTATTGTCTATAATATCTACATACCAAACTCTCCCCGTATCTGTTATTGTCTATAATATCTACATACCAAACTCTCCCCGTATCTGTTATTGTTTATAATATCTACATACCAAACTCTCCCCGTATCTGTTATTGTCCATAACATACACATACCAAACTCTCCCTGTATCTGTTATTGTCCATAACATACACATACCAAACTCTCCCTGTATCTGTTATTGTCCATAACATACACATACCAAACTCTCCCTGTATCTGTTATTGTCTATAACATACACATACCAAACTCTCCCTGTATCTGTTATTGTTCATAACATACACATACCAAACTCTCCCTGTATCTGTTATTGTCCATAACATACACATACCAAACTCTCCCCGTATCTGTTATTGTCTATAATATCTACATACCAAACTCTCCCCGTATCTGTTATTGTTATATCTACATACCAAACTCTCCCCGTATCTGTTATTGTCCATAACATACACATACCAAACTCTCCCTGTATCTGTTATTGTTATAATATCTACATACCAAACTCTCCCCGTATCTGTTATTGTTATAATATCTACATATCAAACTCTACCCATATCTGTTATTGTCCATAACATACACATAGCAAACTCTCCCCGTATCTGTTATTGTTATAATATCTACATACCAAACTCTCCCCATATCTGTTATTGTTATAATATCTACATATCAAACTCTCCCTGTATCTGTTATTGTCCATAACATACACATACCAAACTCTCCCTGTATCTGTTATTGTCTATAACATACACATACCAAACTCTCCCTGTATCTGTTATTGTCTATAACATACACATACCAAACTCTCCCTGTATCTGTTATTGTTCATAACATACACATACCAAACTCTCCCCGTATCTGTTATTGTTATAATATCTACATATCAAACTCTACCCATATCTGTTATTGTCCATAACATACACATAGCAAACTCTCCCCGTATCTGTTATTGTTATAATATCTACATACCAAACTCTCCCCATATCTGTTATTGTTATAATATCTACATATCAAACTCTCCCTGTATCTGTTATTGTCCATAACATACACATACCAAACTCTCCCTGTATCTGTTATTGTCTATAACATACACATACCAAACTCTCCCTGTATCTGTTATTGTTCATAACATACACATACCAAACTCTCCCTGTATCTGTTATTGTCCATAACATACACATACCAAACTCTCCCCGTATCTGTTATTGTCTATAATATCTACATACCAAACTCTCCCCGTATCTGTTATTGTTATATCTACATACCAAACTCTCCCCGTATCTGTTATTGTCCATAACATACACATACCAAACTCTCCCTGTATCTGTTATTGTCTATAACATACACATACCAAACTCTCCCTGTATCTGTTATTGTCTGTAACATACACATACCAAACTCTCCCTGTATCTGTTATTGTCCATAACATACACATACCAAACTCTCCCTGTATCTGTTATTGTCCATAACATACAAATACCAAACTCTCCCCGTATCTGTTATTGTCTATAACATACACATACCAAACTCTCCCCGTGTCTGTTATTGTCTATAACATACACATACCAAACTCTCCCTGTACCTGTTATTGTCTATAATATCTACATATCAAACTCTACCTGTATCTGTTATTGTTATAATATCTACATACCAAACTCTCCCCGTATCTGTTATTGTTATAATATCTACATACCAAACTCTCCCCGTATCTGTTATTGTTATAATATCTACATACCAAACTCTCCCCGTATCTGTTATTGTTATAATATCTACATACCAAACTCTCCCCGTATCTGTTATTGTCTATAACATACACATACCAAACTCTCCCCGTGTCTGTTATTGTCTGTAACAGACACATACCAAACTCTCCCCGTGTCTGTTAATGTCTATAACATACACATACCAAACTCTCCCCGTGTCTGTTATTGTCTATAATATCTACATACCAAACTCTCCCTTTACCTGTTATTGTCTATAATATCTACATATCAAACTCTACCTGTATCTGTTATTGTCCATAACATACACATACCAAACTCTCCCCGTATCTGTTATTGTTATAATATCTACATACCAAACTCTCCCCGTATCTGTTATTGTTATAATATCTACATATCAAACTCTACCCATATCTGTTATTGTCCATAACATACACATAGCAAACTCTCCCCGTATCTGTTATTGTTATAATATCTACATACCAAACTCTCCCCATATCTGTTATTGTTATAATATCTACATATCAAACTCTCCCTGTATCTGTTATTGTCTATAATATCTACATATCAAACTCTACCCATATCTGTTATTGTCCATAACATACACATACCAAACTCTCCCCGTATCTGTTATTGTCTATAATATCTACATATCAAACTCTACCCATATCTGTTATTGTCCATAACATACACATACCAAACTCTCCCCGTATCTGTTATTGTCTATAATATCTACATAGCAAACTCTCCCCTTTTCTGTTATTGTCTATAATATCTACATACCAAACTCTCCCCGTATCTGTTATTGTCTATAATATCTACATAGCAAACTCTCCCTGTATCTGTTATTGTCTATAATATCTACATACCAAACTCTCCCCGTATCTGTTATTGTCTATAATATCTACATACCAAACTCTCCCCGTATCTGTTATTGTTTATAATATCTACATACCAAACTCTCCCCGTATCTGTTATTGTCCATAACATACACATACCAAACTCTCCCTGTATCTGTTATTGTCCATAACATACACATACCAAACTCTCCCTGTATCTGTTATTGTCCATAACATACACATACCAAACTCTCCCTGTATCTGTTATTGTCTATAACATACACATACCAAACTCTCCCTGTATCTGTTATTGTTCATAACATACACATACCAAACTCTCCCTGTATCTGTTATTGTCCATAACATACACATACCAAACTCTCCCCGTATCTGTTATTGTCTATAATATCTACATACCAAACTCTCCCCGTATCTGTTATTGTTATATCTACATACCAAACTCTCCCCGTATCTGTTATTGTCCATAACATACACATACCAAACTCTCCCTGTATCTGTTATTGTTATAATATCTACATACCAAACTCTCCCCGTATCTGTTATTGTTATAATATCTACATATCAAACTCTACCCATATCTGTTATTGTCCATAACATACACATAGCAAACTCTCCCCGTATCTGTTATTGTTATAATATCTACATACCAAACTCTCCCCATATCTGTTATTGTTATAATATCTACATATCAAACTCTCCCTGTATCTGTTATTGTCCATAACATACACATACCAAACTCTCCCTGTATCTGTTATTGTCTATAACATACACATACCAAACTCTCCCTGTATCTGTTATTGTCTATAACATACACATACCAAACTCTCCCTGTATCTGTTATTGTTCATAACATACACATACCAAACTCTCCCCGTATCTGTTATTGTTATAATATCTACATATCAAACTCTACCCATATCTGTTATTGTCCATAACATACACATAGCAAACTCTCCCCGTATCTGTTATTGTTATAATATCTACATACCAAACTCTCCCCATATCTGTTATTGTTATAATATCTACATATCAAACTCTCCCTGTATCTGTTATTGTCCATAACATACACATACCAAACTCTCCCTGTATCTGTTATTGTCTATAACATACACATACCAAACTCTCCCTGTATCTGTTATTGTTCATAACATACACATACCAAACTCTCCCTGTATCTGTTATTGTCCATAACATACACATACCAAACTCTCCCCGTATCTGTTATTGTCTATAATATCTACATACCAAACTCTCCCCGTATCTGTTATTGTTATATCTACATACCAAACTCTCCCCGTATCTGTTATTGTCCATAACATACACATACCAAACTCTCCCTGTATCTGTTATTGTCTATAACATACACATACCAAACTCTCCCTGTATCTGTTATTGTCTGTAACATACACATACCAAACTCTCCCTGTATCTGTTATTGTCCATAACATACACATACCAAACTCTCCCTGTATCTGTTATTGTCCATAACATACAAATACCAAACTCTCCCCGTATCTGTTATTGTCTATAACATACACATACCAAACTCTCCCCGTGTCTGTTATTGTCTATAACATACACATACCAAACTCTCCCTGTACCTGTTATTGTCTATAATATCTACATATCAAACTCTACCTGTATCTGTTATTGTTATAATATCTACATACCAAACTCTCCCCGTATCTGTTATTGTTATAATATCTACATACCAAACTCTCCCCGTATCTGTTATTGTTATAATATCTACATACCAAACTCTCCCCGTATCTGTTATTGTTATAATATCTACATACCAAACTCTCCCCGTATCTGTTATTGTCTATAACATACACATACCAAACTCTCCCCGTGTCTGTTATTGTCTGTAACAGACACATACCAAACTCTCCCCGTGTCTGTTAATGTCTATAACATACACATACCAAACTCTCCCCGTGTCTGTTATTGTCTATAATATCTACATACCAAACTCTCCCTTTACCTGTTATTGTCTATAATATCTACATATCAAACTCTACCTGTATCTGTTATTGTCCATAACATACACATACCAAACTCTCCCCGTATCTGTTATTGTTATAATATCTACATACCAAACTCTCCCCGTATCTGTTATTGTTATAATATCTACATATCAAACTCTACCCATATCTGTTATTGTCCATAACATACACATAGCAAACTCTCCCCGTATCTGTTATTGTTATAATATCTACATACCAAACTCTCCCCATATCTGTTATTGTTATAATATCTACATATCAAACTCTCCCTGTATCTGTTATTGTCTATAATATCTACATATCAAACTCTACCCATATCTGTTATTGTCCATAACATACACATACCAAACTCTCCCCGTATCTGTTATTGTCTATAATATCTACATATCAAACTCTACCCATATCTGTTATTGTCCATAACATACACATACCAAACTCTCCCCGTATCTGTTATTGTCTATAATATCTACATAGCAAACTCTCCCCTTTTCTGTTATTGTCTATAATATCTACATACCAAACTCTCCCCGTATCTGTTATTGTCTATAATATCTACATAGCAAACTCTCCCTGTATCTGTTATTGTCTATAATATCTACATACCAAACTCTCCCCGTATCTGTTATTGTCTATAATATCTACATACCAAACTCTCCCCGTATCTGTTATTGTTTATAATATCTACATACCAAACTCTCCCCGTATCTGTTATTGTCCATAACATACACATACCAAACTCTCCCTGTATCTGTTATTGTCCATAACATACACATACCAAACTCTCCCTGTATCTGTTATTGTCCATAACATACACATACCAAACTCTCCCTGTATCTGTTATTGTCTATAACATACACATACCAAACTCTCCCTGTATCTGTTATTGTTCATAACATACACATACCAAACTCTCCCTGTATCTGTTATTGTCCATAACATACACATACCAAACTCTCCCCGTATCTGTTATTGTCTATAATATCTACATACCAAACTCTCCCCGTATCTGTTATTGTTATATCTACATACCAAACTCTCCCCGTATCTGTTATTGTCCATAACATACACATACCAAACTCTCCCTGTATCTGTTATTGTCTATAACATACACATACCAAACTCTCCCTGTATCTGTTATTGTCCATAACATACACATACCAAACTCTCCCTGTATCTGTTATTGTCTATAACATACACATACCAAACTCTCCCTGTATCTGTTATTGTCTATAACATACACATACCAAACTCTCCCTGTATCTGTTATTGTCTATAATATCTACATACCAAACTCTCCCTGTATCTGTTATTGTCTATAACATACACATACCAAACTCTCCCTGTATCTGTTATTGTCTATAACATACACATACCAAACTCTCCTGTATCTGTTATTGTCTATAACATACACATACCAAACTCTACCTGTATCTGTTATTGTCTATAACATACAGATACCAAACTCTCCCTGTATCTGTTATTGTCTATAACATACACATACCAAACTCTCCCTGTATCTGTTATTGTCTATAACATACACATACCAAACTCTCCCTGTATCTGTTATTGTCTATAACATACACATACCAAACTCTACCTGTATCTGTTATTGTCTATAACATACAGATACCAAACTCTCCCTGTATCTGTTATTGTCTATAACATACACATACCAAACTCTCCCTGTATCTGTTATTGTCTATAACAGACACATACCAAACTCTCCCTGTATCTGTTATTGTCTATAACATACACATACCAAACTCTCCCTGTATCTGTTATTGTCTATAACATACACATACCAAACTCTCCCTGTATCTGTTATTGTCTATAACATACACATACCAAACTCTCCCTGTATCTGTTATTGTCCATAACATACACATACCAAACTCTCCCTGTATCTGTTATTGTCTATAACATACACATACCAAACTCTCCCTGTATCTGTTATTGTCCATAACATACACATACCAAACTCTCCCTGTATCTGTTATTGTTATAATATCTACATACCAAACTCTCCCCGTATCTGTTATTGTTATAATATCTACATATCAAACTCTACCCATATCTGTTATTGTCCATAACATACACATAGCAAACTCTCCCCGTATCTGTTATTGTTATAATATCTACATACCAAACTCTCCCCATATCTGTTATTGTTATAATATCTACATATCAAACTCTCCCTGTATCTGTTATTGTCCATAACATACACATACCAAACTCTCCCTGTATCTGTTATTGTCTATAACATACACATACCAAACTCTCCCTGTATCTGTTATTGTTCTTAACATACACATACCAAACTCTCCCTGTATCTGTTATTGTCCATAACATACACATACCAAACTCTCCCCGTATCTGTTATTGTCTATAATATCTACATACCAAACTCTCCCCGTATCTGTTATTGTTATATCTACATACCAAACTCTCCCCGTATCTGTTATTGTCCATAACATACACATACCAAACTCTCCCTGTATCTGTTATTGTCTATAACATACACATACCAAACTCTCCCTGTATCTGTTATTGTCTGTAACATACACATACCAAACTCTCCCTGTATCTGTTATTGTCCATAACATACACATACCAAACTCTCCCTGTATCTGTTATTGTCCATAACATACAAATACCAAACTCTCCCCGTATCTGTTATTGTCTATAACATACACATACCAAACTCTCCCCGTGTCTGTTATTGTCTATAACATACACATACCAAACTCTCCCTGTACCTGTTATTGTCTATAATATCTACATATCAAACTCTACCTGTATCTGTTATTGTTATAATATCTACATACCAAACTCTCCCCGTATCTGTTATTGTTATAATATCTACATACCAAACTCTCCCCGTATCTGTTATTGTTATAATATCTACATACCAAACTCTCCCCGTATCTGTTATTGTTATAATATCTACATACCAAACTCTCCCCGTATCTGTTATTGTCTATAACATACACATACCAAACTCTCCCCGTGTCTGTTATTGTCTGTAACAGACACATACCAAACTCTCCCCGTGTCTGTTAATGTCTATAACATACACATACCAAACTCTCCCCGTGTCTGTTATTGTCTATAATATCTACATACCAAACTCTCCCTGTACCTGTTATTGTCTATAATATCTACATATCAAACTCTACCAGTATCTGTTATTGTTATAATATCTACATACCAAACTCTCCCCGTATCTGTTATTGTTATAATATCTACATACCAAACTCTCCCCGTATCTGTTATTGTCTATAACATACACATACCAAACTCTTCCTGTATCTGTTATTGTCCATAACATACACATACCAAACTCTCCCTGTATCTGTTATTGTTATAATATCTACATACCAAACTCTCCCCGTATCTGTTATTGTTATAATATCTACATATCAAACTCTACCCATATCTGTTATTGTCCATAACATACACATAGCAAACTCTCCCCGTATCTGTTATTGTTATAATATCTACATACCAAACTCTCCCCATATCTGTTATTGTTATAATATCTACATATCAAACTCTCCCTGTATCTGTTATTGTCCATAACATACACATACCAAACTCTCCCTGTATCTGTTATTGTCTATAACATACACATACCAAACTCTCCCTGTATCTGTTATTGTCTATAACATACACATACCAAACTCTCCCTGTATCTGTTATTGTTCATAACATACACATACCAAACTCTCCCCGTATCTGTTATTGTTATAATATCTACATATCAAACTCTACCCATATCTGTTATTGTCCATAACATACACATAGCAAACTCTCCCCGTATCTGTTATTGTTATAATATCTACATACCAAACTCTCCCCATATCTGTTATTGTTATAATATCTACATATCAAACTCTCCCTGTATCTGTTATTGTCCATAACATACACATACCAAACTCTCCCTGTATCTGTTATTGTCTATAACATACACATACCAAACTCTCCCTGTATCTGTTATTGTTCATAACATACACATACCAAACTCTCCCTGTATCTGTTATTGTCCATAACATACACATACCAAACTCTCCCCGTATCTGTTATTGTCTATAATATCTACATACCAAACTCTCCCCGTATCTGTTATTGTTATATCTACATACCAAACTCTCCCCGTATCTGTTATTGTCCATAACATACACATACCAAACTCTCCCTGTATCTGTTATTGTCTGTAACATACACATACCAAACTCTCCCTGTATCTGTTATTGTCCATAACATACACATACCAAACTCTCCCTGTATCTGTTATTGTCCATAACATACAAATATCAAACTCTCCCCGTATCTGTTATTGTCTATAACATACACATACCAAACTCTCCCTGTACCTGTTATTGTCTATAATATCTACATATCAAACTCTACCTGTATCTGTTATTGTTATAATATCTACATACCAAACTCTCCCCGTATCTGTTATTGTTATAATATCTACATACCAAACTCTCCCCGTATCTGTTATTGTTATAATATCTACATACCAAACTCTCCCCGTATCTGTTATTGTCTATAACATACACATACCAAACTCTTCCTGTATCTGTTATTGTCCATAACATACACATACCAAACTCTCCCTGTATCTGTTATTGTTATAATATCTACATACCAAACTCTCCCCGTATCTGTTATTGTTATAATATCTACATATCAAACTCTACCCATATCTGTTATTGTCCATAACATACACATAGCAAACTCTCCCCGTATCTGTTATTGTTATAATATCTACATACCAAACTCTCCCCATATCTGTTATTGTTATAATATCTACATATCAAACTCTCCCTGTATCTGTTATTGTCCATAACATACACATACCAAACTCTCCCTGTATCTGTTATTGTCTATAACATACACATACCAAACTCTCCCTGTATCTGTTATTGTCTATAACATACACATACCAAACTCTCCCTGTATCTGTTATTGTTCATAACATACACATACCAAACTCTCCCCGTATCTGTTATTGTTATAATATCTACATATCAAACTCTACCCATATCTGTTATTGTCCATAACATACACATAGCAAACTCTCCCCGTATCTGTTATTGTTATAATATCTACATACCAAACTCTCCCCATATCTGTTATTGTTATAATATCTACATATCAAACTCTCCCTGTATCTGTTATTGTCCATAACATACACATACCAAACTCTCCCTGTATCTGTTATTGTCTATAACATACACATACCAAACTCTCCCTGTATCTGTTATTGTTCATAACATACACATACCAAACTCTCCCTGTATCTGTTATTGTCCATAACATACACATACCAAACTCTCCCCGTATCTGTTATTGTCTATAATATCTACATACCAAACTCTCCCCGTATCTGTTATTGTTATATCTACATACCAAACTCTCCCCGTATCTGTTATTGTCCATAACATACACATACCAAACTCTCCCTGTATCTGTTATTGTCTATAACATACACATACCAAACTCTCCCTGTATCTGTTATTGTCTGTAACATACACATACCAAACTCTCCCTGTATCTGTTATTGTCCATAACATACACATACCAAACTCTCCCTGTATCTGTTATTGTCCATAACATACAAATACCAAACTCTCCCCGTATCTGTTATTGTCTATAACATACACATACCAAACTCTCCCCGTGTCTGTTATTGTCTATAACATACACATACCAAACTCTCCCTGTACCTGTTATTGTCTATAATATCTACATATCAAACTCTACCTGTATCTGTTATTGTTATAATATCTACATACCAAACTCTCCCCGTATCTGTTATTGTTATAATATCTACATACCAAACTCTCCCCGTATCTGTTATTGTTATAATATCTACATAGCAAACTCTCCCCGTATCTGTTATTGTTATAATATCTACATACCAAACTCTCCCCGTATCTGTTATTGTCTATAACATACACATACCAAACTCTCCCCGTGTCTGTTATTGTCTGTAACAGACACATACCAAACTCTCCCCGTGTCTGTTAATGTCTATAACATACACATACCAAACTCTCCCCGTGTCTGTTATTGTCTATAATATCTACATACCAAACTCTCCCTGTACCTGTTATTGTCTATAATATCTACATATCAAACTCTACCTGTATCTGTTATTGTCCATAACATACACATACCAAACTCTCCCCGTATCTGTTATTGTTATAATATCTACATACCAAACTCTCCCCGTATCTGTTATTGTTATAATATCTACATATCAAACTCTACCCATATCTGTTATTGTCCATAACATACACATAGCAAACTCTCCCCGTATCTGTTATTGTTATAATATCTACATACCAAACTCTCCCCATATCTGTTATTGTTATAATATCTACATATCAAACTCTCCCTGTATCTGTTATTGTCTATAATATCTACATATCAAACTCTACCCATATCTGTTATTGTCCATAACATACACATACCAAACTCTCCCCGTATCTGTTATTGTCTATAATATCTACATATCAAACTCTACCCATATCTGTTATTGTCCATAACATACACATACCAAACTCTCCCCGTATCTGTTATTGTCTATAATATCTACATAGCAAACTCTCCCCTTTTCTGTTATTGTCTATAATATCTACATACCAAACTCTCCCCGTATCTGTTATTGTCTATAATATCTACATAGCAAACTCTCCCTGTATCTGTTATTGTCTATAATATCTACATACCAAACTCTCCCCGTATCTGTTATTGTCTATAATATCTACAGACCAAACTCTCCCCGTATCTGTTATTGTTTATAATATCTACATGCCAAACTCTCCCCGTATCTGTTATTGTCCATAACATACACATACCAAACTCTCCCTGTATCTGTTATTGTCCATAACATACACATACCAAACTCTCCCTGTATCTGTTATTGTCCATAACATACACATACCAAACTCTCCCTGTATCTGTTATTGTCTATAACATACACATACCAAACTCTCCCTGTATCTGTTATTGTTCATAACATACACATACCAAACTCTCCCTGTATCTGTTATTGTCCATAACATACACATACCAAACTCTCCCCGTATCTGTTATTGTCTATAATATCTACATACCAAACTCTCCCCGTATCTGTTATTGTTATATCTACATACCAAACTCTCCCCGTATCTGTTATTGTCCATAACATACACATACCAAACTCTCCCTGTATCTGTTATTGTCTATAACATACACATACCAAACTCTCCCTGTATCTGTTATTGTCTATAACATACACATACCAAACTCTCCCTGTATCTGTTATTGTCCATAACATACACATACCAAACTCTCCCTGTATCTGTTATTGTCTATAACATACACATACCAAACTCTCCCCGTGTCTGTTATTGTCTATAACATACACATACCAAACTCTCCCTGTATCTGTTATTGTCTATAACATACACATACCAAACTCTCCCTGTATCTGTTATTGTCCATAACATACACATACCAAACTCTCCCTGTATCTGTTATTGTCTATAACATACACATACCAAACTCTCCCTGTATCTGTTATTGTCTATAACATACACATACCAAACTCTCCCTGTATCTGTTATTGTCTATAATATCTACATACCAAACTCTCCCTGTATCTGTTATTGTCTATAACATACACATACCAAACTCTCCCTGTATCTGTTATTGTCTATAACATACACATACCAAACTCTCCCTGTATCTGTTATTGTCTATAACATACACATACCAAACTCTACCTGTATCTGTTATTGTCTATAACATACAGATACCAAACTCTCCCTGTATCTGTTATTGTCTATAACATACACATACCAAACTCTCCCTGTATCTGTTATTGTCTATAACATACACATACCAAACTCTCCCTGTATCTGTTATTGTCTATAACATACACATACCAAACTCTACCTGTATCTGTTATTGTCTATAACATACAGATACCAAACTCTCCCTGTATCTGTTATTGTCTATAACATACACATACCAAACTCTCCCTGTATCTGTTATTGTCTATAACATACACATACCAAACTCTCCCTGTATCTGTTATTGTCTATAACATACACATACCAAACTCTCCCTGTATCTGTTATTGTCTATAACATACACATACCAAACTCTCCCTGTATCTGTTATTGTCTATAACATACACATACCAAACTCTCCCTGTATCTGTTATTGTCCATAACATACACATACCAAACTCTCCCTGTATCTGTTATTGTCTATAACATACACATACCAAACTCTCCCTGTATCTGTTATTGTCTATAACATACACATACCAAACTCTCCCTGTATCAGTTATTGTCCATAACATACACATACCAAACTCTCCCTGTATCTGTTATTGTCTATAACATAGACATACCAAACTCTCCCTGTATCTGTTATTGTCTATAATATCTACATACCAAACTCTCCCCGTATCTGTTATTGTTATATCTACATACCAAACTCTCCCCGTATCTGTTATTGTCCATAACATGCACATACCAAACTCTCCCTGTATCTGTTATTGTCTATAACATACACGTACCAAACTCTCCCTGTATCTGTTATTGTCTATAACATACACATACCAAACTCTCCCTGTATCTGTTATTGTCTATAACATACACATACCAAACTCTCCCTGTATCTGTTATTGTCTATAACATACACATACCAAACTCTAACTGTATCTGTTATTGTCTATAACATACAGATACCAAACTCTCCCTGTATCTGTTATTGTCTATAACATACACATACCAAACTCTCCCTGTATCTGTTATTGTCTATAACATACACATACCAAACTCTCCCTGTATCTGTTATTGTCTATAACATACACATACCAAACTCTCCCTGTATCTGTTATTGTCTATAACATACACATACCAAACTCTCCCTGTATCTGTTATTGTTATAATATCTACATACCAAACTCTCCCCGTATCTGTTATTGTTATAATATCTACATACCAAACTCTCCCCGTATCTGTTATTGTCTATAACATACACATACCAAACTCTCCCCGTGTCTGTTATTGTCTGTAACAGACACATACCAAACTCTCCCCGTGTCTGTTAATGTCTATAACATACACATACCAAACTCTCCCCGTGTCTGTTATTGTCTACAATATCTACATACCAAACTCTCCCTGTACCTGTTATTGTCTATAATATCTACATATCAAACTCTACCTGTATCTGTTATTGTCCATAACATACACATACCAAACTCTCCCCGTATCTGTTATTGTTATAATATCTACATACCAAACTCTCCCCGTATCTGTTATTGTTATAATATCTACATATCAAACTCTACCCATATCTGTTATTGTCCATAACATACACATAGCAAACTCTCCCCGTATCTGTTATTGTTATAATATCTACATACCAAACTCTCCCCATATCTGTTATTGTTATAATATCTACATATCAAACTCTCCCTGTATCTGTTATTGTCTATAATATCTACATATCAAACTCTACCCATATCTGTTATTGTCCATAACATACACATACCAAACTCTCCCCGTATCTGTTATTGTCTATAATATCTACATATCAAACTCTACCCATATCTGTTATTGTCCATAACATACACATACCAAACTCTCCCCGTATCTGTTATTGTCTATAATATCTACATAGCAAACTCTCCCCTTTTCTGTTATTGTCTATAATATCTACATACCAAACTCTCCCCGTATCTGTTATTGTCTATAATATCTACATAGCAAACTCTCCCTGTATCTGTTATTGTCTATAATATCTACATACCAAACTCTCCCCGTATCTGTTATTGTCTATAATATCTACATACCAAACTCTCCCCGTATCTGTTATTGTTTATAATATCTACATACCAAACTCTCCCCGTATCTGTTATTGTCCATAACATACACATACCAAACTCTCCCTGTATCTGTTATTGTCCATAACATACACATACCAAACTCTCCCTGTATCTGTTATTGTCCATAACATACACATACCAAACTCTCCCTGTATCTGTTATTGTCCATAACATACACATACCAAACTCTCCCCGTATCTGTTATTGTCTATAATATCTACATAGCAAACTCTCCCCTTTTCTGTTATTGTCTATAATATCTACATACCAAACTCTCCCCGTATCTGTTATTGTCTATAATATCTACATAGCAAACTCTCCCTGTATCTGTTATTGTCTATAATATCTACATACCAAACTCTCCCCGTATCTGTTATTGTCTATAATATCTACATACCAAACTCTCCCCGTATCTGTTATTGTTTATAATATCTACATACCAAACTCTCCCCGTATCTGTTATTGTCCATAACATACACATACCAAACTCTCCCTGTATCTGTTATTGTCCATAACATACACATACCAAACTCTCCCTGTATCTGTTATTGTCCATAACATACACATACCAAACTCTCCCTGTATCTGTTATTGTCTATAACATACACATACCAAACTCTCCCTGTATCTGTTATTGTTCATAACATACACATACCAAACTCTCCCTGTATCTGTTATTGTCCATAACATACACATACCAAACTCTCCCCGTATCTGTTATTGTCTATAATATCTACATACCAAACTCTCCCCGTATCTGTTATTGTTATATCTACATACCAAACTCTCCCCGTATCTGTTATTGTCCATAACATACACATACCAAACTCTCCCTGTATCTGTTATTGTCTATAACATACACATACCAAACTCTCCCTGTATCTGTTATTGTCTATAACATACACATACCAAACTCTCCCTGTATCTGTTATTGTCCATAACATACACATACCAAACTCTCCCTGTATCTGTTATTGTCTATAACATACACATACCAAACTCTCCCCGTGTCTGTTATTGTCTATAACATACACATACCAAACTCTCCCTGTATCTGTTATTGTCTATAACATACACATACCAAACTCTCCCTGTATCTGTTATTGTCCATAACATACACATACCAAACTCTCCCTGTATCTGTTATTGTCTATAACATACACATACCAAACTCTCCCTGTATCTGTTATTGTCTATAACATACACATACCAAACTCTCCCTGTATCTGTTATTGTCTATAATATCTACATACCAAACTCTCCCTGTATCTGTTATTGTCTATAACATACACATACAACTCTCCCTGTATCTGTTATTGTCTATAACATACACATACCAAACTCTCCCTGTATCTGTTATTGTCTATAACATACACATACCAAACTCTCCCTGTATCTGTTATTGTCTATAACATACACATACCAAACTCTCCCTGTATCTGTTATTGTCTATAACATACACATACCAAACTCTCCCTGTATCTGTTATTGTCTATAACATACACATACCAAACTCTCCCTGTATCTGTTATTGTCTATAACATACACATACCAAACTCTCCCTGTATCTGTTATTGTCTATAACATACACATACCAAACTCTCCCTGTATCTGTTATTGTCTATAACATACACATACCAAACTCTCCCTGTATCTGTTATTGTCTATAACATACACATACCAAACTCTCCCTGTATCTGTTATTGTCTATAACATACACATACCAAACTCTCCCTGTATCTGTTATTGTCTATAACATACACATACCAAACTCTCCCTGTATCTGTTATTGTCTATAACATACACATACCAAACTCTCCCTGTATCTGTTATTGTCCTATAACATACACATACCAAACTCTCCCTGTATCTGTTATTGTCTATAACATACACATACCAAACTCTCCCTGTATCTGTTATTGTCTATAACATACACATACCAAACTCTCCCTGTATCTGTTATTGTCTATAACATACACATACCAAACTCTCCCTGTATCTGTTATTGTCTATAACATACACATACCAAACTCTCCCTGTATCTGTTATTGTCTATAACATACACATACCAAACTCTCCCCTGTATCTGTTATTGTCTATAACATACACATACCAAACTCTCCCTGTATCTGTTATTGTCTATAACATACACATACCAAACTCTCCCTGTATCTGTTATTGTCTATAACATACACATACCAAACTCTCCCTGTATCTGTTATTGTCTATAACATACACATACCAAACTCTCCCTGTATCTGTTATTGTCTATAACATACACATACCAAACTCTCCCTGTATCTGTTATTGTCTATAACATACACATACCAAACTCTCCCTGTATCTGTTATTGTCTATAACATACACATACCAAACTCTCCCTGTATCTGTTATTGTCTATAACATACACATACCAAACTCTCCCTGTATCTGTTATTGTCTATAACATACACATACCAAACTCTCCCTGTATCTGTTATTGTCTATAACATACACATACCAAACTCTCCCTGTATCTGTTATTGTCTATAACATACACATACCAAACTCTCCCTGTATCTGTTATTGTCTATAACATACACATACCAAACTCTCCCTGTATCTGTTATTGTCTATAACATACACATACCAAACTCTCCCTGTATCTGTTATTGTCTATAACATACTACATACCAAACTCTCCCTGTATCTGTTATTGTCTATAACATACACATACCAAACTCTCCCTGTATCTGTTATTGTCCATAACATGCACATACCAAACTCTCCCTGTATCTGTTATTGTCCATAACATACACATACCAAACTCTCCCTGTATCTGTTATTGTCTATAACATACACATACCAAACTCTCCCTGTATCTGTTATTGTCTATAACATACACATACCAAACTCTCCCCGTATTTGTTATTGTCCATAACATACACATACCAAACTCTCCCTGTATCTGTTATTGTCCATAACATACACGTACCAAACTCTCCCTGTATCTGTTATTGTCTATAACATACACATACCAAACTCTCCCTGTATCTGTTATTGTCTATAACATACACATACCAAACTCTCCCTGTATCTGTTATTGTCTATAACATACACATACCAAACTCTACCTGTATCTGTTATTGTCCATAACATACACATACCAAACTCTCCCTGTATCTGTTATTGTCTATAACATACACATACCAAACTCTCCCTGTATCTGTTATTGTCTATAACATACACATACCAAACTCTCCCTGTATCTGTTATTGTCTATAACATACACATACCAAACTCTCCCTGTATCTGTTATTGTCCATAACATACACATACCAAACTCTCCCTGTATCTGTTATTGTCTATAACATACACATACCAAACTCTCCCTGTATCTGTTATTGTCTATAACATACACATACCAAACTCTCCCTGTATCTGTTATTGTCCATAACATACACATACCAAACTCTCCCTGTATCTGTTATTGTCTATAACATACACATACCAAACTCTCCCTGTATCTGTTATTGTCTATAATATCTACATACCAAACTCTCCCCGTATCTGTTATTGTTATATCTACATACCAAACTCTCCCCGTATCTGTTATTGTCCATAACATGCACATACCAAACTCTCCCTGTATCTGTTATTGTCTATAACATACACGTACCAAACTCTCCCTGTATCTCTTATTGTCTATAACATACACATACCAAACTCTCCCTGTATCTGTTATTGTCTATAACATACACATACCAAACTCTCCCTGTATCTGTTATTGTCTATAACATACACATACCAAACTCTACCTGTATCTGTTATTGTCTATAACATACAGATACCAAACTCTCCCTGTATCTGTTATTGTCTATAACATACACATACCAAACTCTCCCTGTATCTGTTATTGTCTATAACATACACATACCAAACTCTCCCTGTATCTGTTATTGTCTATAACATACACATACCAAACTCTCCCTGTATCTGTTATTGTCTATAACATACACATACCAAACTCTCCCTGTATCTGTTATTGTCTATAACATACACATACCAAACTCTCCCTGTATCTGTTATTGTCCATAACATACACATACCAAACTCTCCCTGTATCTGTTATTGTCTATAACATACACATACCAAACTCTCACTGTATCTGTTATTGTCTATAACATACACATACCAAACTCTCCCTGTATCTGTTATTGTCCATAACATACACATACCAAACTCTCCCTGTATCTGTTATTGTCTATAACATACACATACCAAACTCTCCCTGTATCTGTTATTGTCTATAATATCTACATACCAAACTCTCCCCGTATCTGTTATTGTTATATCTACATACCAAACTCTCCCCGTATCTGTTATTGTCCATAACATGCACATACCAAACTCTCCCTGTATCTGTTATTGTCTATAACATACACGTACCAAACTCTCCCTGTATCTGTTATTGTCTATAACATACACATACCAAACTCTCCCTGTATCTGTTATTGTCTATAACATACACATACCAAACTCTCCCCGTATCTGTTATTGTCCATAACATACACATACCAAACTCTCCCTGTATCTGTTATTGTCCATAACATACACATACCAAACTCTCCCTGTATCTGTTATTGTCTATAACATACACATACCAAACTCTCCCTGTATCTGTTATTGTCTATAACATACACATACCAAACTCTCCCTGTATCTGTTATTGTCTATAACATACACATACCAAACTCTACCTGTATCTGTTATTGTCCATAACATACACATACCAAACTCTCCCTGTATCTGTTATTGTCTATAACATACACATACCAAACTCTCCCTGTATCTGTTATTGTCCATAACATACACATACCAAACTCTCCCTGTATCTGTTATTGTCTATAACATACACATACCAAACTCTCCCTGTATCTGTTATTGTCTATAACATACACATACCAAACTCTCCCTGTATCTGTTATTGTCCATAACATACACATACCAAACTCTCCCTGTATCTGTTATTGTCTATAACATACACATACCAAACTCTCCCTGTATCTGTTATTGTCCATAACATACATATACCAAACTCTCCCTGTATCTGTTATTGTCTATAACATACACATACCAAACTCTCCCTGTATCTGTTATTGTCTATAACATACACATACCAAACTCTCCCTGTATCTGTTATTGTCTATAACATACACATACCAAACTCTCCCTGTATCTGTTATTGTCTATAACATACACATACCAAACTCTCCCTGTATCTGTTATTGTCTATAACATACACATACCAAACTCTCCCTGTATCTGTTATTGTCTATAACATACACATACCAAACTCTCCCTGTATCTGTTATTGTCTATAACATACACATACCAAACTCTCCCTGTATCTGTTATTGTCTATAACATACACATACCAAACTCTCCCTGTATCTGTTATTGTCTATAACATACACGTACCAAACTCTCCCTGTATCTGTTATTGTCTATAACATACACATACCAAACTCTCCCCGTGTCTGTTATTGTCTATAACATACACATACCAAACTCTCCCTGTATCTGTTATTGTCTATAACATACACATACCAAACTCTCCCTGTATCTGTTATTGTCTATAACATACACATACCAAACTCTCCCTGTATCTGTTATTGTCTATAACATACACATACCAAACTCTCCCTGTATCTGTTATTGTCTATAACATACACATACCAAACTCTCCCTGTATCTGTTATTGTCTGTAACATACACATACCAAACTCTCCCTGTATCTGTTATTGTCCATAACATACACATACCAAACTCTCCCTGTATCTGTTATTGTCTATAACATACACATACCAAACTCTCCCTGTATCTGTTATTGTCTATAACATACACATACCAAACTCTACCTGTATCTGTTATTGTCTATAACATACACATACCAAACTCTCCCTGTATCTGTTATTGTCTATAACATACACATACAAAATTCCTCCCGTGCTGAGCACAGGAACTAATCCAAAACACGTAAAATTTAAAAACACAGGAACAAGGAGGAGGCCATTCAAACACTCAAATCTGTTCTGCGATTCAATTCAATCACTGTTGATATGTATTTTAACTCCATTTACCTGTTGTGGCTCCATGTCTCTTTATCCTTGAACAAAAATCTATCAATCTCACCGTGAAACCTCCAACTGATCCCTAGCACTCAGCCTTTTTTGGGAGAAAGTTCCTGATTTCCATTAGCTTTTTTGTGACAAAGTGCCTCCTAATTTCACTCTTGAAAGGGTCAGTAACTGCAATATGATTCTAATTTGAAGATTTTATCACCCTTCTCTTGATTCCCCACCGGAGGAAATATCAATATTATCGAATCCTTTTAACATTTTAAACAATGTGATCAGATCACGCCTGAACCTGCTAAGTTCAAGGGAATACAAACCTGCATAATGTAACCTACTCCCTTCATTTAGGCAAACTGGACAGTCCGATGAATCTGTGTAATATCTCTGCCAAGGACAATATAAGGAAAGGTAAAGCAGAAGAAGTTGGTGAAGTTGTACAAGAAATGTGTTGAGTTGCAATGTGGGCATCAGTGATCTTCTTAGAGTACCAACCAGCTAGCAGAGTAGGAATATAGAGCAGACTGAAGTCGCCTCAGTGACAGGTGCTATTTTTAGGGTGCTGGGTTCTGATGATGAAGCGGTACAGAAAGTAGGGCTGGTCCCTGAACTGGAATAAATTATCCAAATTGCTTGCAATAAATATGTCTTCATAGACATGTAACCAGGAGTAGCCTAGAGCAGTTTCACATTGCAGTTACTGACTGAACAATGCAGTGAATACATAAACACCTGTGATTTTAGAACATATACCATCAGCTGCAGAATATAAGTCACACCTCAAGGTTCAGGTATGCTAACCATCTGCACAAGTTTTGTTTTATTTAAAGGATGTTTGAACTAGATTATTTTATAAATTCTCTTTCTTTGGATTTGGGTATCGCTGCCTAGCCCAGTATTTGCAGCAATCCCTATTTGCCCTTGAGAAGGTATTGCTGTAGTCCAGGACCACCCATCATTGCTTCAAAGGCAATTAGGGATGGGCAACAAATGCTTGGCTAGCCAGCGGTGCCCACATCCTGTGAAAGAGTTTTTAAAAAGTCCATTAAACAGATGGTTCAACACGACCAGAAAACACCAAATGCTGAATCGTTTCTGTCATTGAACATTTAATTGTGGATTGAACGATGTTTGTTCACTGTAATGTTAGGGATAGTGCTGTCTACTGCATTCATCCTTATTCTCCCTTCCCTATTCAGCCCTTTCCTTCTCTCTAATGCCATCACTTTCTCATTCCTTTATATTGCTTTCTCCACCCCCTCCTTCTCTGCTCCATTCTCTACCTTTACTTCTCTTTCCACTCTCACACTTGCTTATATTTTACTTTTTCCCTTTTCATCTCTCCTTCCTCTTTCCCTTTCTCTCCTCCTTCGCCCTTTGCTTTTCCTTCCTCTATTATCACTTTCTTTTATCATTAATCTCTCTTCCTCCTTTATCCCCTAGTTCCCTCTCCCATCCTTTCCAAAGACTTCATATTTTTCATCCTTCACATTCTCTCAATCCCCTTTTCCGTGCTATTCTCGAAGCGACAGTTAGAAACTTCAAACCGTTTCGGAATTGTAGTAAGTCGTGGTATCGGTGTAACTTCACGCCAGGTATTAACTAGAAACAGCTGTGCTGCTGTGTCACATTTTTACATTTACTGAACCTTTATACATGGCAAACTGTGAAGAAAGCAAATTTATCCTTTGCAGAATTTGTAATCTGTAAATATTTGCATCAAAGGACAGATTATCGAGCCTCTTAGGGCTGTGTGGTTAGAGGGACTGCACTGAACAGTCAGAACACAGCTGTTACTGGTCAGAGACACACAAATGGTAGCTCTATTTTCAGCAAGAAGGAAGAGAGACTTGCATTTATATAGCGTCCTTCACCGCTGTCCTAGTACTGACCCTCCAACAGTGTAGCACTCCCTCATTACTGACCCTCCAACAGTGCAGTGTTCCCTCAGTACTGACACTCTGACAGTGCAGCACTCCCTCAGTACTGACCCTCCAACAATGCAGCGCTCCCTCAGTAATGACCCTATGACAGCGCAGCACTCCCTCAGTACTGATCCTCTGACAAAGCAGTGCTCCCTCAGTATTGACCCTCTGACAGTGCAGCACTCCCTCAATACTGCCTCTCCGACAGTGCAGTGTTCCCTCAGTATTGACCCTCCGATAGTGCAGCACTCTCTCACTACTGACACTCCGACAGTGCAGAGCTCCCTCAGTACTGCACTGCAGTGTGAGCCATAATTTTGTGTGTAAGCCTGTGGACTGAGACTTGAACTCATGACCTTCTGACTGACCCTCAAACACCACAAGGGTGAGGAGATACCCCAGGGCAATACCACAGGTGCGGACAGTTCATCCTCTCCAAAATCTACAGGGTCAGAGAGAGAGATACCCGATGTGTATTCTGCACAGGCAGAGAGCTACCACACACTACTACAAACATTTACTCTTCACAGACTGCAGTGCCAGTTGTCCCTCCTAGAGATGAGAAGGTGCTGCATCTCTCTTCTCTACTTCTCTCAGGCAGTGCCTGGCACTGATCCAGTCAAATGCTTGCTTTCTGGCAAGAAGCTTTCAACGCAATTCTATTCCATTCACCCCCTTAATTGGCAATATGAGAGAAAGCCTTTCTAATCTCCTTCGAGATTACAATAAAATCTAATCACTATTTACATTACATCGTTCTACATCTGTGAAAAGATGTTTCAACCCATTAGCACATGCTGTGAGATACGCCTCATTGTATCATTCTGGACCATCCCAAAGGTAGGAAATCGATTTAACACCTTTCCTGTTTCCTTCATCCCCTCCAATTTCTCTCTCCTGAAGATTCTAACTCCAGCTGAACCCTCGTGCTTTGGCCAATTGTTTATTTCCATGCCAGACCCAAGACTGTGAATGATAATGAGCTTTTTGACCATGAGTTGTATCACATTTGAGCCCGGCAGCCTTCCCTTCTTCCCTTCCACCAGTGGGGGGTGAGTTGGGGGGGTGTGGGTGCAGGGGGAGGTGCTGGGAAGGTGAGGGGTTCAATGTACAACATTCAGGAGTGGCACCACCTTCTTCTTACTGTCCCTCCATGGCTCCACGTGGGAGCACTTAACTGAGTCCAGAGCACAGAGTCAAAATTGGATAATGCACTGATCTAAAGGTCTCGCAGTGCTGAAATACTCAAAACTACTTTTGTGGCTGACAGTGGGAGTGGGGAGGCGGGTGCACTTCCAGTGCGAGTCATTGCATATTATACTGACACTGACATTAGAGAATAATAATTCGAGCGAGTTCTATATTTGCTTTGGACTTAACTCAATCTCTTATTTTATAACAATAAAAGCTTGTATTTATCAAGTGCCTTTATTATCCTAAAAGAGCCCAAGGTAATTCACAGGAATGATATCAAATTAAATTTGACACTAAGCCACATATTTGGAGATTTGACCAAAAGCTTCGGCAAAGGGACTGTTTTAAGGAGAATCTTAGAGGAGGAGAGAGAGAGGTGGAGAGGTTCAGGGAGGAAATTCCAGAGTTTAGAGCAGTCAACGGTGGAGCAGAATGAGCAAGGTTCGCACATGAGTAAGCAAGCAAGGAAAAAAGGCATCTCTCCCAATCTTTGCAAAACTCCATGTACACTCTCCCCTATCACTGACTCTACCCACCCATTTAATCCCCTCCCACATCCCCATGTACGCTCTCCCCTATCACTGACTCTACCCACCCATTTAATCCCCTCCCACAGCCCCATGTACACTCTCCCCCATCACTGACTCTACCCACCCATTTAATCCCCTCCCACATATACACTCTCCCCTATCACTGATCCTACCATTCGTTTAATCATCTCCCACAGTGCCATATACTCTTTCATCTATCACTGAGTCTATCCCCATTTAATCTCTAAATTCTTTATAAATGCTCCCTGAGCCCAGAGGATATCAATGAAAATGACAGAATATTTACCCATCCTTGCATATCACATTTAAGCTTCTCCTTCAGTCTTCTCCCCGACCTCTCTCAGCCCGAGCTCAAACTCAATCCGTCAGAGCAAAACTCTCTCTGTAACCTCCAAATCCATTTCAAATAGATTGTTAAACAAATGTCCGAGTGGAAATTAGCCAACATGTCTGCTGCACTTCACTGGATCGATTCCTCTGGGTGTCTGCAATGACAGTGCCAAATCCAGATGTCCCAATCCTTTCCTCTTCTTGAAGAGTCTGAGATTGAACCAGACTCCTCTTAATTTCAGAACCCTACTTGACCCTGAGCTGATATTCTGACCCTGTATCGTCTTCATCACCAAGACTGCTTATTTCCCCCTCTGTAATATCTGCAAAAATGAAAGAATGCTGCAGCGGTTAAGTAGTCCCAGTCATCGTGTTTCGACACATCACTGAAATCTGACCATCAACAGGTCAAGATTGTGACGGCACCCATGGATACCCATGTTAAACAAAGCCATGTACAGGCTTCTACCGGGGTCCATTTGCCAGTCTTGTGGTGATAGAGAATTGGTGACGGGGACAAGGCTGTGAACCTGGAGTCTCTAGTCAAGAATCTGCACAGAGTTGATGGATGCTTGAAGGTCATTGGACACCTGTGTTGGGACAGAAGTGTCTTTGGGCAGCAGCTTCTGTGACTGAACAATGTTTTTCAGCATAGCCTCTGATCACCCACAATGGGGACAGGGCTAGAAAATCTCTAGACCCCCTATGTGCCTAAAGATCTGTAGGTCGAGAATCAGTCTGTTTAGTCACCTGGAGACTCATGGCAGAAACTTGCGACCCTGAGTTGGCATCATCTTCGAAGCGAGGGACAGCTGATGACAATGACGAATATCACCCCCATCCGCCTCATCCCAGCCTTTGTTACCTCCAGGCTCAAATATCCCAATGTAATCCTGGCTGGCCTCTCACTTTTCACCCTCTGTAGTCCGGACCTCATCAGCCCCCCACCCCACCCCACCCCACCCCACTCCCACTGGGGCTATCTGTACCTTGCTCGTCCTGCTTTCTACCCTTAATGTCACCTATTATCACATTCCTTAGCTAATATCACCATTATCAACACCTCTTTGTCCTTTTGTCCGTGACATCTTTTGGTTATCTCCACCTATCACTGGCCCTCTATCCAGCTCTACCTGTCTCCCCCCCCCACCCCACTTAAACCAGCTTATATTTCACCTCTCTTCTATTTTTCCTTAGTTCTGTTGAAGAGTTATACGGACTCAAAACATTAGCTGTGTTCCTCTCCGCAGATGCTGTCAGACCTGCTGAGTTTTTCCAGGTATTTTTATTTTTGTTTTTGTTTTGGATTTCCAGCATCCGCGGTTTTTTGCTTATATCATCTAAAAACTCACTGGCTCCATTTCCCAACTCAACTTGCCTAAACAAAGTGGAAGAGCTTCTAGCTGAGGATATTTATACCTGAGTTCCCCATCCCTACTCTGATGAAGACTCCCTTTCCCCATTGGGAATTGGGGAATTGAGGAGGGTTCAGAGTTAGAATCAGGAAAATAGACACTCTATCTGAATTCCTGTCCTTGCCAATGAGGAATCTGGTTTTCCAGGATCAAAGTATCAGTAAAATAAATAAACCTGTTTCCACATCTAAGGTGGAAATATTAAATATTAATAAGAAACAAGTGAATAGCTGGTGCGTCTTCTCTTATATTTTTAAGTAAGGTTTATTACTACCTGTAAGGTGTGTTAAGTATTCATAGGATTTATCAGTATTAGTAAGGAGTATTATTAGCAGTAAGATTTATTAACAGCAGTAAGGTTTATTAGTATTGGTAAGGTTTATTAGCATCTGACGGGTTAACTGATAGAGGAATGGCAGAGCTCCTCAGACTTGTAGAATGTACATCCTGTGCTATGTGGGGACTCCAGGATGCTTCCCATGTCCTGATAACCATTTGTGCAGGAAGATTCATTCAGTTGCAGCAGCTTGAGCTCTGGGTTTCGTAACTTGAGCAGCAGCTAGTGTCACCATGGTGCATCCATGAGGTTAAGAGCTTTGTGGATAGCACATTTATATATGTGCTAATAATCCAGAGTAAAAATAATTAACTGGGGGAAAGCCAACTGCAATGGGGTAAGAACAGTTCTGGATGGAAAAGGTTGGCAGGAAAAAAAAGGTAGCTGAATAATGGGCTACCTTCACAGAAGAGATAATTTGGGCACAGTCAAGGTATATTCCCTCAAAAGGGAAAGGTAGGGCAAACACATCCAGAGCTCCCTGGATGACAAAGGAGATCGAAATTAAGATACAGGAAAAAGTGTGCTTATGACAGATATCAGGTAGAAGATACAATTAAGAACCAAGCTGAATACAGAATGTTCAGAGGGGAGGTGAAAAAGCAAATAAGAGAAGTAAAGAGGGAGTATGTATAGAGACTGCCAGCTAACATAAAAGATAATCCCAAAATATTCTCTAAGCGTATAAATAGTAAAAGGGAGGTAGAAGGAGTAGGCCAAATAGGAACTAAAATGGGGATTTACACATGGAGGAAGGGGCACGGCTGACGTATTAAATGAATATTTGGCATCTGTCTTTACCAAGGAAGAAGATGCTTCCCAGGCCAGGGTGAAAGATGAGGTAATTCAGGCACTAGACCAGGGAACGTTGCCAAGGTCATCGAGGCCAACAGGACAGCACAGTGAGCAGGCTGGCTCAGATGCCAGTGCCAGCGAGGGGGCAGCACCAAGATGTAGCACCCAGAAATGTAAACATAAGGCACCTTAGGCACACCAGGGGTTTCTCACTGGTGCTGTTGTGTTGCCCCGCAATGAGGTCATGATTAGTTGGTGTGGTGTTTAACTCCTTTGTCATTTTGTTTCCTTAAGATCATGTTGTTATATCATTGAATTTAGACATGTGATCATGGCTGAGGGTGCCTCTTTTCCTCTGCAGGTGGATGGTTACCCATGATGTTGAGTGGGTTGTGTAGCATTGAGCTTTATTGACTTGGCCCTTAGTTAATGTTCCTATCCAGGCAGATGGAGCCAGCAGCACAGGCTTGTCCTGGAGGTCCATCTGTGGTGTGCTAGCTGAAGGTTCATTGGATTAAAGCCTCCTGGGTGTCCCTGTCTCCCTGGAGTATGCCCGGGACAGTGTCCACCCCCTCAGTATTTCCCTGTGTGTGCTCTTCCTTGGACTCACTGCTGGACTCATTGTGTGCAGCTGCAGACACTGCGTCAACATCTTCATCGTCCATAACGTCTGTCCTTTCCAGCGCAAGATTGTGCAGAGCGCAGCATGCAACCACTATCAGTGACACTCGATCTGGGGGGGTACTGGAGTGCGCCCCCTGAGCGGTCCAGGCATCGGAAACACATCTTGAGAAGACCGATGGTTCTCTCCACCGCAGCCCTTGTGGTGCCCTGGCTCCTATTGTACCGCTGCTCAGCTTCTGTTCTTGGATGACGGAGACACATCATGAGCCACCTTCTGAGGGGATAGCCCTTGTCACCCAGCAGCCATCCATCCAGCCGGGCTGGAGCACTGAAGAGCCCCGGCACCTGGGAGTGTCTGAGGATGTAGGTGTCGTGGGAGCTGCCTGGGTACCTTGCACAGACTTGTAGAATCAGCATCCTGTGGTCACACACTATCTGCACGTTCATGGAGTGGAAGCCCTTCCTGTTGATGAAGGCACCGGGCTCACCTGCTGGTGCCTTGATGGCCGCATGTGTACAGTCTATAGCACCCTGGACACAGGGGAAGCCAGCAATGGTCGTGAAGCCTCTGGCTCGCTCTGTCTGACTTGTCTGGTCCCAACGGTAGTGGATGAAGCTCAATGTATGTCTGAACAGAGCGTCTGTGACCTGCTTGACACAAGTGTGGACAGCTGATTGGGAGACACCGCAGAGATCACCCACCGAGCCCCGGAAGGAGCCAGAGGCATAGAAGTGGAGGACAGCTGTGACCTTCAGAGCCACTGGCATGGGGTGTCCACCCACACAGTTAGGGGAAATCTCAGGCTCTATCATCTGACAGATAGAAGTGACTGTCTCCCTTGAGAGACGGAGCCTCCTTCGGCACTACACCTCAGACATACTGAGGCAGCTGCTTCACCGCCTGTAAACCCTGGCAGCAGGATAGTAGCGTCTGTTGCTTCCACCTTGGACTACCTCTTGGCCCCGCACCCCTTGTGCCTGCACCTCTCCTCCCAAATTTGGCTCCCCTGGAAGTTGAATGTGGACTCCTGGCCTCCTCCCCCTTCTAGCCCTCCCTTCCTCTTCAGAGGAGGTGCCTCCAGTGGAACAAAACTCCCATTCCCAGGCTAAGGGAAGGCTTCCTGAAACCTGCAGGCCCCAAAAAGGATCTTCATTGCAGGGTGCTGACCTGGAGGTTGAGCAGCTGGTATGAGTTTTGAAGTATTTCTGCCCACACAAGCAAATATCAGTGACTTTCAAAAATAAATACCTGACTGAGGACATTCGCGACCCCACTGACCCCTCTTTTCCTGCCCGTGGATGGGGTTTATACAAGTGCGTCCTACCCACCTGCCCGTTGCGCCCGTGCGATGACCTGAAGATCTCACGGCCCTCGAAAAATCACTGCCAATTGGTGCCTCAAGGGCCTTAAGTGTGCCGCTAACTAATGGCGGGTGTGCCCACCGAGATATCGCGATGGCGCTTGGTGACATCGGGACGCTCTCCCAACGCCATCGTGCGTCATTTTACGCATTGGCGCGTGGGACCCACCCCCACATGCCAACCGGAAAATTCTGCGCCCCCCCCCACCCCCCGCCCCGGGGCATAGGCTGCACAAGGAGGTCCTGCTGAACTTGTATATGACACTGGCTCAGTTGCAACTGATGCGTTGTGTCCAATTCTGGGAACTGTGCTTTAGGATGGGTGAAAAGGCACTGGAGAGGGCGCAGAAAAGATTCATGAGAATGGTTCCAGGGATGAGAAACTTCAGTTACGCAGATAAATTGGAGAAAGAGAAGAAACACGCTTGACAGGAGATTTGATAGAGATGTTCAAAATCATGAGGAGGCTGGACAGAGTAGATAGGGACAAACTGTTCCCACTCCTAAAAGGATTGAGAACGAGAGAACACAGAGTTAAATTAATCGGTAAAGGAAATAAAAGTGATATGAGAAAAATCTTTTTAACACAGTCAGTGGTTAAGGGCTGGAACACTCTGCCTGAGTGTGCGGCGGAGTCAGGTTCAACGGAGCATCTAAAAGGGAATTGGACTGTTATCTGAAAAGGAGAATGTGCAGGGTTACGGGGAGAAAGCGGGAGAATGCCACTAAGTGGAATATTCATTTGGAGAGCTGGTATAGACATGATGGGTCGAATGGCCTCCTCCTGCACTATAATAATTCTGTGGTTTTGTGAGACGATGAGAAATTGGGGCCTCGAATAAAGCGGCTACAAAATGGAAAGCGTTGCCAATTCTGCAATTGTGAAGTTTTCAAACTCCTGCTCATTTAAGAACAAAAAGACACATTCTCAAACTGAGCTGATATTTACTGCTGTCCATCCATTTCAAATTAAATTTACACTCTCAAGCTTCACACTCCTGGAGAAAATTCTACTGCACAAATTCTCCTTCATTTTCCCAGATGTTGCTCTGTCATTCCTTTCTTCACACTGTAAATGAAGGTGAGACTGTTGCTAGGAGACTGTTCTGACACCACTCAGGTACTTGTCTAAGCGAGCCCAGAAATTGAATCCCTATTCCACTACAAAGAGCATCACATCAGAATCCAATCTGGTCAGTACACAAACATTTCACAGCAGGAATGACTGCATAGCTGTGAGGATAAGGGAGCTGGAATGGATTCTTTAGCAAGAGGCAAATTCTGTCACTGTGGCTGAGATGAGCGTGAAGCGGGCCGATGGATTCCTGGATTGTGTGTCTCACTCACACTGAGCATTCAATTAACTGACTGAGCTCTTTGGGAGGGGGTCAACTGTAAAGACAATGGGAGGAGACATTTTCTTCAATTTTGCAGGGAGCGTTTTACAGTTAAACTGTGATTCTTTCAAGAATTTGGCTGATTTGGCTCAGTGACAGCATTGAAAATGAACCATGTGTCAGTTGCTCACCCAGTGGCCATTTTCCAATTTGGAGCAAAGATCATGCGATGAAGGGTGGGAGCTGCCTCTGTATCTAATACGGTGCTAAATAGAGCCATTGGAACTAAGCAAGGCACAGATACACTCCCTAATGCTGGCTAACCTCAACTGACACTATTCTGGGATTGGCAGCAGCTAGCTAGACTCAGAACAGTGCTCTCCACCTTGATGCTTAATGTCCATTCCCTGCTCTGTGATTAACAAGCACCTTCAGTGGATGAACTGCAAATATCAGTGCAGTGACACACTCACTTCATATACTGCAGGACATTTCCTACTCTGGTTAACAAGGGGGTGTGATAGCAAATGACAGTGCAGATCAATATTTTGCCAGTATATGGAAGAGACACAAAGTAATGAATGGGTGGACTGAGCTATTGACAAGGCTTCTGTTGAGTGGGCTGTACAGATGGGATAAATTGGAAACTACAATTTGGTGCACGAATAAACCAACACACTCAACGCAGGGGGCTGGGGCAGGAATTGTACAGCTCACAAGTGGCTCAGTGTCAAATCCTGTGTGGTTACAGTGCACACAGGTTCAAAGGGGGCAATTTTCCACCCCCCCATCTGCCTCCAATTAACCTCTCTTCTGCCTCAGTGCGATCTCACAGAGATACAGTGATGGATGAGGTGACTACAGGCCACAGTGGGGGTGACAGGATTTGGTCCAACACACTGACACCAGTTTCTCACCTGCACCAGGGGCTGATGCTTTAATGAGGATGACTGGCAGCAAACCAGTTGAACAGGTATGTACTGAAATATGGATACGAAGGCCAGGCCATAAAAGTAACACCTTGTAAAGAATGAATGACCCACGTATCAGATCAACCTCAGTAATATTCCACCTGAATTGATTGAACTATATTGAGAATGTACATTGGAACTCGCCCTGATCCCATCATTCAACAACAGACTGACTGAGAATTGAAACCACTGAGTGTCCAGATATAAATGGACAGTTTGCTGTATGAATGTATACAGTTTCACACAGGAACATACTGGTGACATTCTGTGTAATCCTTAGCTGCATTTGCCCTCTGGCATCTGTGACAATTACAATGTAATTCAGTGACATAGAAAATGGATCAGTTGCCATAGCAATAGAGTAAGAAGTGTCACTGGGAGCCTCACAAAAGCTGAGCGCTAGAGAAGAGGATGTTGGAAAATGGCTGCTATATATAGAGTGTTACAGAGAGGAGAGTGTTACAGAGAGGAGAGTGTTTCAGGGAGGAGAATTACAGAGGGGAGTGTTACAGGGAGGAGAATTACAGAGAGAATGTTACAGGGAGGAGAGTGTTACAAAGAGGAGAGTATTACAGGGAGTGGAGTGTGACAGAAGAAAGTTACAGAGAGGAGAATGTTACAGGGAGGCGAGTCACAGAGAGGAGAATGTTACAGGGTGAGGAGTGTTATAGGGTGAAGAGTTAGAGAGGAGAATGTTACAGAGAGGAAAATGTTACAGGGAGGACAGTGTTACAGAGAGGGGAGTGTTGCAGGGAGGAGGGTTAGACAGCAGAGAGCTACAGAGAGGAGAGTGGTACAGAGAAGAAAGTGTTACAGAAAGAGTGTTACAGATGGAGAGATTTGGAGAAATGGGGGTTTTATGGAGATGGAGGTGTCTGAAAAGAGAAGTGGACTGTATGTTTGTGAAGGACTCATGAAGGATGTGTCATTTAACCTGTACCCCATTCACTCCCAGTGTACAGAATCCCAATGGAGCAAATCCCTTCCCATTCACTCCCAGTGTACACAATTCCAATTAACCAAATTCCTTCCCATTCACTCTCACTGAATGGATTGAAGTGAATCATTGGTTTCAGTCTCTGCAGCAGAAAAAGACACCAGCAGTGGTCTGGAGAGGGGGTGCAAATTATAGCCATTGGTATAGGCAGAAACTGTAACAAGAGTGATATTGAAGTGAAAATAATTTGTGTAAATGATCCGAATCTTGGAATATTAGAAGAATCAAGAAAAATGGATTTGTGATGGGGAATGGAGTGTTAGAGAGAGCAGTCTGTTGCAGAGATGTGAGTGTTATACGCTCTTAAGCACTCCCTCTGGATCAAGAATGACTTGCTTCCACTCCAATTCGATGGGTTCTGCAATGGCTGCTAAGTCCAGTGTGCGATCTGCAGACTCCATCACACGTTGGGTAGGTTGGGTAGATGGGCTATTTGGAGCGTGATGCGTTCCCTCCGACTTCACCTCTGCACATTCCCGATGAAGACTGTCAATGTGTTCAGTGTCTTCCCGAATGAGCCTTCTCCGTTTTAGACAGTCACAAGCGATGGACTCCCATGAGTCGACAGAAATAGCAGCAGAAGCCTGGAGACAGAGGGAGAGGGAGCAGTGACCCACACCAAGTAACTACAGGCTCCTGAGCAGTGAGTAAACTTCCGGAATCTATTATCAAGCAAAATTGTCAGAAAGCACTTGTAAAAGTACAATCAGGTTAGAGTAAGTCAATTGTTTTGTGAGAGGAAGGCCATGTTTAACTAACTTAATGGAGGTCTCTGACAGGATCACCAAGTTGGTGGATAGAGGAAGACCAATGTTGTTACATACATGGGTTTTCAGCAGACATTTGATCAGGCTCCAGAGATTGCTCACTAAACTAAAGCACATGAAAGCAACCTCATTACATGGATAGGAAATTGGTTAGGAGGTCATGGGGGGAATCTAGGGAGCGCAGTTTAAAAATAAGAGGTCTCCCATTTAATACTGAGATGAGCGCAAGAAGACACCTCACCACCGCCTTCTCAAGGGCAACTAGGGATGGGCAATAAATACTGGGCCCAGCCAGCGAAGCCCACATCCCGTGATTGAATTGTAAAAAAGGAGCAATTTCTACCCTCAGAGGGTTGTTAATCTTTGGAATTCTCTACCCGAGAGTAGTGGAGGCTGGGTCATTGTATAGATTCAAGGCCGAGTTAGACAGATTTCTGATAGATAAGAGAGTCGAGGGTTATGTGGGGGTACTCAGCAAGGTGGAATTGAGACCACAATGAGATCAGTCACGATCTTATCGAATGGGAGAGCAGGCTGAAGGGACTGAATGGCCTACTCCTGCTCCTAATTCTTGTGTTTTTATGAAAGGATAATTCTTGGAAATGTGGTTTTCCCAGGAATCTGTGCTGGGAATCCAGATTTTCATTCTACATAGAAAAGCCTGGGATTTGAGAAAGGAAGGGAGTTGATTCTAGTTTCCACATGGCATGCTGAGGTATTATGAAATGCAAAGCAGAAATCAGAAAATTGCAAAAGGACAAAGGTTAGGCTCTGTGGTCCATATCCTAACTGATGCCTTAACATTCTCAACTTTGTGTTCAAATCTTTCCATGCCCTCGTCCTTCTCCATATCAGTAACCTCCTCTAGGTCGCCCAGATCTTGGCTCTATTTCTGGCCCCTTGCACATTCCTGACTTTAATCACTTTACCAATGGCAGATGTGCCTTCAGCTGCTGAACTCCAGAATTCTCTCCCTAAATCTCTCCATGTCTCTAATCCTTTAAAATACTCTTTAAAACCTACCTCTGTAAACAAGCCTTTGGCCACTTGTCCTAATGTGGCTTCTCTGGTTTGATGTTAACATTTTGTCTGATTATACTCTAGGGAAGCATCTTGGGAGGTTTACCATGTTAAAGGTGGTATATAAATGTAAGTTGTTGTTGTTGAGTGGACACAGTTTCACATAACAAAGTGTAAGTCATTTTGGAAGGAAAACTTGTAGATAGGAGTACAAATTAAACAAGATAAGTACATGGAGAAGGGAGTAAAGCAAAGGTATTTAAGGCTCCAGGTACAAACAACTGCAAAAGCCAGCTCCCAGATAAAACAAAGATCAGAAAGGCTGATGAAATGCTGGGCTTTATCACAACAGCACAGACTACAAACCCAAGACAGATTATACAGAGAACTGGGCAAGTCTCATCTGGACGATTGTGTTTAGTTTTGTATACTTCAGGGAGGCGTTGGAGAAAGCCCAGTAAGTGTGTGTCAGACTGCTAGCTGGGATGAAGGGACTGGGTAAATCTGAGTGATATTTTCGAGATGAGGAGGATGTGGGGTGATTTCACAATGTAGGAAATTGAGGCAGGTAGAGGTCAACTACTTCCCGATCAGTGTGAAAAAGTGAAAACTCAACCCTTTGTTCTGGTCTTTCCTCAAAACAGTGACGCTGGGACTGCACCTCATGATTACAAGCACCTCACCTCTCTGTGGGTTCACAGTGACCAAGAACTGGACACTGTTCAAGATTCTGATCAGAGTCCTGTACAGATTGATTACCATTTGCTTCAACTTGTCTAAACATATTTCAGCAATTGGACTGTGTTATTTTATAAATAGGATTTACTAGATTAAAAAGACATGACAAATTTGTAAACTTTGTTCAATCATATTTCAAACTGAAAAGGGCATTTTAATTTAAAATTATTAAACATAAAAGCAGATTTATATCTTTGGGGAGTCAGTGGGTAAAATTCTAAATCTGGAATTTTAAGAAATTGGGTTTACACATTTTCACAAACTCACCAAGCTTCGCTCTGTTTTCCCCTTAAAAAACCCCTCCCCTACTGACAGCATTCATCCACAATGGAGTACAGGTCCCACACAAACTGAATCTTACTGGGATGTGGGTCTCACACACACTGAATCTTACTGGGGTACGGGTCCCACACAAACTGAATCTTACTGGGGTACGGGTCCCACACACACTGACTCTCACTGGTGTACGGGTCCCACACACACTGATTCTCACTGGGGTACTGGTTCCACACACACTGACTCTCACTGGGGTACGGGTTCCACACACTGACTCTCACTGGGGTACAGGGCTCCACACACTCTGACTGTCACTGGGGTATGGGTTCCACACACACTGACTCTCACTGGGATACGAGTCTCATGCACACTGACTCTCACTGGGATACGAGTCTCATGCACACTGACTCTCACTGGGATACGAGTCCCACACACACTGACTCTCACTGGGGTGTGGGTTCCACACAGACTCTCACTGGGGTACGAGTCCCATGCACGCTGACTCTCACTGGGGTAGAGGTTCCACACACACTGACCCTCACTGGGGTACAGGTTCTATACAATGACTCTCACTGGGGTATGGATTCCACACACACTGACTCTCACTGGAGTACGGGTTCCACACAGTCTGACTCTCACTGGGGTATAGGTACCACACACACTGACTCTCACTGGGGTACGGGTTCCACACAGTCTGACTCTCACTGGGGTATAGGTACCACACACTCTGACTCTCACTGGGGTATGGGTTCCACACACACTGACTCTCACTGGGGTACAGGTTCCACACACACTGACTCTCACTGGAGTACGGGTTCCACACACACTGACTCTCACTGGGGTATAGGTACCACACACACTGACTCTCACTGGGGTACAGGTTCCACACACACTGACTCTCACTGGGGTGCAGGTTCCACACACACTGACTCTCACTGGGGTGCAGGTTCCACACACACTGACTCTCACTGGGGTACAGGTTCCACACACTAACTTTCACTGGTTATGGGTTCCACACAAACGGACTCTCACTTGGCTGTGGGTTCCTCACACACTGAATGTCACTGGGGTATGGGTTCCACATATACTGACTCTCACAGGGTTACAGTTTCTACATATACTGACTCTCACTGGGGTACAGTTTCCACACACACTGACTTTCATTGGGGTACAGTTTCCACACACACTGACTCTCACTGGGGTACGGGTCCCACACACACTGACGCTCACTGGGGTACAGGTCCCACACACACTGACTCTCACTGGGGTACAGTTTCCACACACACTGACTTTCATTGGGGTACGGGTCCCACACACACTGACTCTCACTGGGGTACGGGTCCCACACACACTGACTCTCACTGGGGTACGGGTCCCACACACACTGACTCTCACTGGGGTGCAGGTTCCACACACACTGACTCTCACTGGGGTACGGGTCCCACACACACTGACTCTCACTGGGGTGCAGGTTCCACACACACTGACTCTCACTGGGGTACAGTTTCCACACACACTGACTTTCATTGGGGTACGGGTCCCACACACACTGGCTCAAACCAGGTGTTCAGCCCACAATGAGGCTGTGAGGGTCAGCAAGCCATCGAATTGGAGGGTGTGGGACCATCACAGAGGTACCTTCAGGATATTGAACTGCAGAAGTCAACTTGTCCTTTACCACCATCTTCACACGCACATTCCAGGAATGATGAGTAGATGATCCGGTGCAGACAAAGGGACAACTGCTATCTCAACAATGATGCTATTGTGAGCTCATGACACAGCACAAGCCATTCAGCAAGGGGTTTCTCAATGAATGGATCAGTACCTCAACACAAGATGCAAATATAAACATCACTTACAAGATCTCACCTGTTCAATGTCATGCACTCAAATAATGGCATGTACAGTGAGAACAACAGGTCTCCAACTCTCCATCATTAATACATCAAGCACAGACTCCATACTGTACTCGGGCCCCACTCACTAGGCAACATCTTTGCTGATTCACCAGGTATTTGCTCCGAGGCTAGTCAGTGAACTTTTAATATAAATGGGAGTACTTGACTGAACAGTGTGGAGGGAGCTTTACTCTGTATCTAACCCCGTGCTGTACCTGCCCTGGGAGTGTTTGATGGGGACAGTGTAGAGAGAGATTTACTCTGTATCTAACCCCGTGCTGTACCTGCCCTGGGAGTGTTTGATGGGGACAGTGGGGAGGGAGCTTTACTCTGTATCTAACCCCGTGCTGTACCTGTCCTGGGAGTGTTTGATGGGGACAGTGTAGAGGGAGCTTTACTCTATATCTAACCCCGTGCTGTACCTGTCCTGGGAGTGTTTGATGGGGACAGTGTAGAGGGAGCTTTACTCTGTATCTAACCCCGTGCTTGATATGGACACTATGACAAACGTTCAAAAGCATTTCAGTTTCCTTAATCTGGCTAAAATCTCCCCTTTCTGACATATCGATGTAACTACCTGAGGCAGTCAATCAGATTATTGGAAAGAATTACAATTGGACAGAGTAGAGTTCTTTTCCATTTTTACATTGAACCTATTGTTGGAAGCGAAACTTCTCGGTAATCTATTCCTGCTCCTTGTATTGTAATTATTTTGCTAAACATTCAATAAATGATGTTGAAGTTTTACTTCATACATTAACACACATTTTGTATGCACTCAACTTGTTTTAATTAATCACATTAAGGTTGGATTAAAGCTCAATTTGCCACAATGAAGCTAACTTGGCAGTGGTAGTTCATCTCAGTTTCTGCAATCCGTAACAGGATGAAGCTACATGTTCTGAGGGGAGAGAAATCAGATAACGTTAACCTTGAACCGGGAGACTGGGGGGCTGAAGATGAACCAGTGTTAAGGTGCCCATCTCTATCCAGGAAACCTTGGTAAAAAAACTAAATCAACTCAATATTATGGTTGAATTTGTTTTCAGTGGCAATTGTTGTCAAGGAATGATTGGATTAGCAGGAGAAAATGGTCTGTACTGTGGGAAATATTGCTAGCTGACCTTTGACAAATTTTGCAAGAAAAGCTGAGCCTTAAGTCAAAATGTTAATCACAGGTGATGCCACTCTCAATGTCACAGATCAAGACAGATCAAAACTGAGATGATCAAATGTTCCTCTCCCCCTGGTGAGAGGGGCAGAGTGTTGGGAGGGTGGAGAATAGCTTGGGTGAATGTCCTCAGTCTTGTTCCTTAAGCTTTGCAGATCATGGAGTATTTCTGACAGAACTGGGCTGTGGGAGGGGATTAAACGGGCATGTGGGTACATGCTCATGATGGAAGGTCTCATCTACAGTGCTATCAAGCGGCATTTACTCAGAAATAACCTGCTCGATGACGCTCAATTTGGATTCTCCCAGGGCTGCTCAGCTCCAGACCTCATTGCAGTGTTAGTTCAAACATGGACAAATGTGCTGAACTCAAGAGGTGAGGTGAGAGTGACTGCCCTTGACATTAAGGCAGCATTTGACTGAGTGTGGCATCAAGGAGCCCTAGCAAAACTGGAGCCAATCAGAATTGGGGGATAACTCTCCACTGGTTGGAGTCATACCTAGCACAAAGAAAAATGGTTGTGATTGTTGGAGGTCAGTCATCTCAGTCCTGGGATACCGCTGCAGGAGTTCCTCAGGTTAGTATCCTCGGCCCAAACATCTTCAGCTATTTCATCAATGACCTTTCCTCAATCATAAGGTCAGAAGTGGGGACGTTTGTTGATGATTGCACAATGTTCAGCACCACTCGTGACTCCTCAGATACTGAAGAGTCCGTGCCCATAAACAGCAAGACCTGGACAACATTCAGGCTTGGGATGATAACTGACAAGTAAAAATCATGCCAGACAAGTGTCAGGCAATGACCATCTCCAACAAGAGAGAATCCAATCATCTCCCCTTGACAATCAATGACATTACCATCACATATTCCCCCACAATCAACATCCTGAGGGTTACCATTGACCAGAAACCGAACTGGATCAGCCATATAGATACTGTGACTACAAGTACAGGCCAGAGTTTGGAAATTCTGTGGAGAGTTACTCACCTCCTGACTCCCCAAAGCCTGTCCACCCACAAGGCACAAGTCAGGAGTATGATGAGATACTCTCCACTTGCCTGGATGAGTGCAGCTCCAACAACACTCAAGAAGCTCAACACTATCTAGGACAAAGCAGCCTCCTTAATTGGACCTCATCCACCACCTTAAACTTCCACACAACCCCCACCACCCCCCCACCCCACCCCACCAACGACACACAGCAGCCGCAGTGTGTACTATATAGATGCACTGCAGGAACTCACCAAGGCTCCTTTGATCGTACCTTCTAAACCCACAGCTGCTACCACCTAGAAGGACAAGGGCAGCAGATTCATGGGAATACCACGACCTGTAAGTTCCCCTCCAAGCCACTCACCATCCTGACTTGGAAATATATCGCTGTTCCCTCACTGTCACTGGGTCAAAATCCTGGAACTCCTTTCCTAATGGCACTATGGGTCTACTTACACCACATGGACTGCAGCAGTTCAAGAAGGCAGCTCACCACCACCTTCTCAAGGGCAACTAAGGATGAACAATAAAAATGATGGCCTAACCAGCAAAGACGCCATCTCGTGAAAGAATAAAAATAAGTCCTTGCTTCCAATTACTCCTGATGCTTTTGATAAGCAGACAATAGTTATTCATATCATCGATGAAATTTAATTAGAGATGATGGAGACAAGAGGACCCAGCCTCTGAACTCCATTTCCAGTCTCATCTCACCCTGTGCCTTTTTAATATTTTGCTGAAGTTGGCAGACACTCTCTCTCCCACATGAGTCAGATATTGGGATTATGGAATGTTTTGCAAAGACCTCCCTATAGTACACACATGGACCGTCTCCCTAGCAACCAATGCAATATGCAGTAAGTTCTTTTCCCTCTGCATTTAATTTCTTTTAAATTAACAAAGCTGCAGGGTGTTTAATGGAGCTCTGACATTCTGGGTTCTAAAGAGTCCTGAAAGTCTCTTTTTAATTACCCTAGCCTCCCTGTAGACTCAACTTTTTGTCTGAATTCACACTAAATTTGAGTTGACTTTGAATTAAGCTGAGAAGTTAATTGGACCTCTGGTAGCAGTAAGTTTCAGGCGAGAGTTTACTGACTGTGAGTGTCTGGGCTCAGGACTAGAAATCTTTATTAAAAGAGGATGCAAATGACAAAAAAGACAACTGCATTTCTATAGCACCTTTCATAACCTCAGGATGTCACAGGGGGCTTCCCAGTAAATGATGTACCTGTGTATGTCAGCTATGGATCCATGAGTGATAGCGTTCACCACACCTTTTTCTCATGGGTTTGATTCAACAAGTGATATTTAATCCCGGGATAGCATCATGTCCAAACCCAGTCCTGCCCTCACACAGCATGCTCTGTACAGCAGTGTCACTGGATACCAATCAGGGTGACTCCAGTTGTTCTTTCGCTGCTCTAAAGAAATTGAGGGCAATATACAGACCATACGGCTGCTCTGGCTGAGATCAGCAGAGACTGCAACTCGAACAAGTGCTCTACCACAGCCACACTGGGCAATGGACCTTCACACAGAGTCACAGAGTTGATGAACTGCTCCTAGTCAAAACCTCCTATTCTCATCATTTCAATCTTTTGCTAATGAATCTCTCAATCTTATTTGCAGTGATCCCTTGAGGGGAGACTGTGATGTAGGAGGACTCATAATCAAGAGACCCAAGCTAATGCTCTGGGGACACGGATTCAAATCCTACCATGGCAGATGATGGAATTTAAATTTAATTAACAAAACAATCAACACCTCTTTGTCCTTTTGTCTATGACATCTTTTGGCTATCTCCACCTATCACTGGTCCTCTATCCAGCTCTACCTGTCCCACCTCTCCTTAAATCAGCTTATATTTCATCTCTTTTCTATTTTTCCTCAGTTCTGATGAAGAGTCATGCGGACTCGAAATGTTAACTGTGTTCCTCTCCGCAGATGCTGTCAGACCTGCTGAGTTTTTCCAGGTATTTTTGTTTTTGAATCAGGAATATAAAGCTAGTCTCAGTAACGGTGACAATGAAACTATCATCAGTTGTCATAAAAACCCGTCTGGTTCACTCATGTCCTTTGGGGAAGGGAATCTGCTGTCCTTATCTGGTCTGGCCTACACGTGACTCCAGGCCCACAGCAATGTGGTTGATTCTTAAATGCCCTGTGAAATTGGTCTAGCGAGCCACTCAGCTCAGCGGCAATGAGAGATCAGCTACTCAGCTCAACGGCAATGAGAGATCAGCCAATCAGCTCAACGACAATGAGAGATCAGCCAATCAGCTCAATGGCAATGAGAGATCAGCCAATCAGCTCAACGGCAATGAGAGATCAGCCAATCAGCTCAACGGCAATGAGAGATCAGCCAATCAGCTCAACAGCAATGAGAGATCAGCCAATCAGCTCAACGGCAATGAGAGATCAGCAACAAATGCTGGTCTTACTCGTAATGCTCACATTCCCAAGAATAATGAAAAAAATAGACAGAGATATCCTTAATCATCAATTTCCACACAGCGAGACACACAAACTACATCAATTTCCACACAGCGAGACTACAAGATCCTTTTCAGCTTTATAATTGTGGATATTACTTATGGATTATTGATTGTTTTGGGTCCTGACACATTTGCAAGGAAACAAAAGTTGCTCATCAGACAAGCTGACCACAGATTCAGTGCTGAGAAAGGTATTCCTAAACTAACAGGAAGCAATTGATTTCCTCTCTTAGTTCTGGACCATATTGCACTGTCAATAGTCATGGAGGAGAGATAGAGAGAATGGGGAGGAGACAGCACTGGCAAATAAAACATCAGGTGATGTCAGCTGGCTTGGTCTCACTGATGCTACCAGGAGTGCTGCTTATCCTGCCTGTATCCATCGCTATTCCAGAAATCAGGAATGCTCAGCATGTGCTCTGTGGAGCTGTGATTTTGGAGTGAACCTGACCACTGGAGGAGGCCAGCAGGGCCAACAGTGCAGATATGAAGGTGGATGATGGTCTGGAGATTTTCACAAGTCTTTTTGGGACTTTCCCTTCAGGTTAGCAGAGAGTGTTAACAGAGAGGCTGTGGGAGGGGATTAAATGGGTGGGTAGAGTCAGTGATAGGGGAGGGTGTACATGGGGCTGTGGGAGGGGGTTAAATGGGTGGGTAGAGTCAGTGATAGGGGAGAGTGTACATGGGGCTGTGGGAGGGGATTAAATGGGTGGGTAGAGTCAGTGACAGGGGAGAGTGTACATGGGGCTGTGGGAGGGGATTAAATGGGTGGGTAGAGTCAGTGATAGGGGAGAGTGTACATGGGGCTTTCAGAGGGGGTTAAATGGGTACATTTAAAAGGAACTATGGAAACAACAGCTAGAATTTTCTGCTCCCATTGGTTTCGGGTGTGATTGGCAGCGTGAGCTGACAATATAGCGGGGAGGCCAAAAGTCGTGAAACTGATTTGCGTTTGTCCGCTCTGGCCGTCAATGGCGAGCTGCATTCCCCACCACTGCACATCGGGAACCTAATTTCAATACCTTCTCATCTCACTGTAAGCCCTGCTCACTTGAATCATCCCCGCACAGTTCATGCGGGCATACCTGATGTGTTTCACACCTGTACATAAGTGACGTGCACCTGGTGAGCTACGCTTTGCATGGGATTTTGAGGTTTGTTTGCCTGCCTTGCTTTGGACAGTACTCGCAGTCATCAGCGCCAGGCTTTGCAGGAAACATCATATTTAGTGTTGGTTCATGGGCAGGTCTCTACCTACCAGACCAGCCATAAGGTGGGTGGAGGCTTTTCAATGGCTGCAGGGCTGGGGCTTGCTTGGGGAAGGGTTGAAGTAGCCTCAGGCAAGGGAAGCGGCTGCAGGGCTAGGGCTGGACTGGGGAAGGGGGATTATCCCATGGTGTGTGTGGAGGTACATGTTGATCTTTGCAAGTGGCCTCAAGATGGTGAGTCCTGAGGAGGCAGTCTCCAGAGGAGATGGGGCTGGATGGAGATGTGAGAGTGTGTGTGAGAATGGGTGGTGATGTCCCTGGCAGTGAGTGAGATGCCAGTGAATGTGTGATGGGCTGTGAGCGTGTGAGGTTAGAGTGATGAGATGGTTGTATGGATGAGATCATTCATCATCTTTCTGCATTGGATGGCCGACCTCTTCTGTGCAGCGTTGGCACTGACCACCACTGCCACTGCCTACCAAGCTGGAGTGGTGAGCTGGTTGGACCTCCTGCAGACAGAGCAGGGGTGGAGGACATCATGGCAGGCCTCCAAATGACAGTCCAGTGACGGTCACTGAACTCTTCCTGGCTTTCAGGGCCATGTCTTCACTGGGGCAGTCCTGGGCTGCGGGCATTGAGAACTGCGTGTGAGGCTGTGGTTTAGATATGGCACCCAGAGTGAGGTAACGGCTTGGCGGGTGATTCAGAGGCCGTCTGTCAGCGAGATGGTGTGTTCCCTGTGGCTGCGTCATTAATGAGGCGGGAAGCAGATGAAACTGCGCAAAAGCCTGCCCTTGCTGCCTGCGGGTAAAGCTTTTCTTTTTCATGCCTGCTTCCGCACTTAGTGCAATTCTGCCCAGTGATTCTGTCCGTGAGTGAGCGGTCAATCTATGCAGCAGAACCCTAGGGTTCTGTGGTTAAAGCAGGGTGCTGATTCATTCACATTCAGAGAATAACATTCTGGTTATTGGAATGTGAGTCATCTGAGACATTGGGGAGGGTAATGTGGAAGAGTAAGTGGTGCTCTGCTTCTACATTGGGGGTTTTCCTAGACCATGTCCAATTGATAGAGTTTGATCTCTGTGATTAATCAATAATTCTATTATCATTGTATCATGTGACTGTTGAATGGTAGGAAGTGAACTCTGTGGATCTTGGTCTGTTCTCATGGAGCGATTCTATGACTAGGAGAGGTTAGCAAGGTGTGGAATGTATTATTAGGTTTAGTTTAAGTCTGGAGGTAAACAGGTTGTAGCCTCTCCCAGTGCTGGCGCTGACTGCTCCCAGCCCCTGTACAGAAACATTAACCATTTGCAACATTACAGCTTTTTAATGATAGACATTCATAGAAAAATGGAATTAATCTGACTGGGTTCTTCTGCTGGCCCTCATTCTCGATTTCTAACTGTAGCAAACCTCCAGGAAGCTCAGCAAACTGCACCTTAATAAGGTGATCTCCTCAGACACATGATGCTGTCCCATTAAAGCGTGTCATAATGAAGCCTTAATCGCATCATGGTCTAAACGCATAAAATGATTTGGCTTCTCCACAGTGTATTCAACACTGTTTCTGAATGGATTAGAAAAATCTAATTTAAATAAGATCACAACTAAATGTTTGAGTGATTTTTAATTTGTTTATCTGCTGAGTCCCAGTTTGGGCCTGTGGGCATGGGTCACTACAGGGGCTGTAGGAGGCTGCACAACAGGGTCTAACCATCAGAGAGTACCAGATGCGCTGTGAGCTGAATTCACTCCTGTTGTGCATACAAATAAATTGCTTATCAGGATACAGAAACACTCAACCAAACCATGATGTCCTCCACCCCCACTTTGGCCACTCTCACCACTCTGGCTTGGATGCCTGTGGCAGTGGTGGTCAGTGCCAGTGCTGCACACATGAGGTCAGCCACCCAGTGCAGAAAGAGGATGACTGATCTCATCCATGCCACCAGGGTAAGGCAAACATCTCATCACTCTAAACTCACCAAACTGAGATGGAGAACTTAGGAAGAAACGATGGGATTAATCCAGACTCATTACTGTTTCCAATTTCCCTTTCGCAAGGACCAAAACTGTGGAGCTCATTACCTCCTCCAACCAACCTTTTGTTCACGTGTAAGTGCAGAAGGTGAGGGCAGTCAGGTTAGAGTCTGCTGTGACTCGTCGTAGAGCACTCTGCCTCTGAATGAGGAGATTGGAGCATCAAGTCCGACTCCAGAGAATTGAACGTGCAGTCTGTCCTGACTCTGTACTACTGAGGGAGTCCTGCACTGTCAGAGGTGCTGTCCTCTAGATGTGACGCAAAACCAAGGTTTTGTCTGCCCTCAGGTTAATACAGAAGATCTGGTGCCACAGTTTTGAAGAAGAGCAGGTGAGCTTGTCCAGGTATCCTGCTCAATATCCAGGCTTCAACCAACATTAGTAAAACAGATGATGTTGTCATTGTCAAATGTTCAGCAATTTAAAGGCAGATAGGGAGAAACATCCCACTGATGAAAAGATCAAGAATGAGGGGGCACAGGTTTATGGGTGGCTTGGCAAAAAAAGCAACTGCAACATGAGGAGAAACTTTCACACAGCGAGTGAGGTTAGCATCTAAAATGCACTGCCTGAGATGCGGTGAAGGCAAGTTCAAGTGTGAGTTTAAAAGAGAATTGGTTCATTATCTGAAGTCAGGGAGTGGGACTCAAGCTGAATGACCTCCTTTGGTGCTGTAAACATTCAATGATTCTGGTATACGGCTGTCTGTGGGATCTTGCTGCGCATAAATTGGCTGACATATTTCCTGACTACGCTTCAAAAGTACTTTGTTAGTCTTAAAGCACTTTGGGGTCTTATGAAAGGTGCTATTTAAATGCAAGTCTTTTCTTATCCATTTTAATTACACGGGGGCATTGTAGTCCCAGTTTCTGGGATGCTCCTCACTCAAAGTGCAAACAGGTGCAGTTTCCAGCTGCGGGCTCTGCAGGACAATCTGGCCAATATTCCTTTCCCCGAGCCCAAGATTAGTCCCTATTAAAACAGGAACACAGGAACAGGAGGGAGGCCACACAGGCCCTCAAGCCTGCTCCACTATTCAATGAATCAACGACCTAACTCCAGAAACCTGACTTTTCCCCATATCCCTTAATACCGTTGACGAACAAAAATCCAACAACTTGAGATTTAAAATTATGAATTAATCCACCATCAATTGCCATTTGCAGGAGAGAGTTGCAAACTTCTACCAGTCTTTTATGTGTAGCAGTGTTTCCTAACTTCAATCCTCAAAGGTCCCACTCTAATTTTTAGACAATGGCCTCTAGTCTATCCAATCAATGGAAATACTTTCTCTCAATCTACCCTGTCTGTTTTCCTTAATCACCTCAGCCGAGATCAGTTAACTGAGAACAGATCACAGATTGGACTTGGTTGGACCTGGTGGTCAGTTTAGCGCAGTACAGTGCTGAGCAGTTACAAACAAAGCCATGGCAAACTTTCACATGCTGTTTCAATGGTACATTATTTCCAAATTAACTTCCTTACACTGCCTCAATCACACTTACAAAGTAAAAGCAATCAGCACAGGACATACAACAACCATCTCCTTACAAAAGAGAAATCTCAGGGAATCCCATTAATGGAGGGACAGGATTCTTCACTGACAAATTTTAATTGCCAAAATTCCCAAAAAGGCAGTGATTTAGGCAGCTCTGAGCCTCAGATACTGAAATCTCACTGTGGAACAGGTACAGTACCCTGGCTGGTTGCCGAGACTCAGAGACCTGTCCATATGGGAGAATAAAGTGAGATGGATGTTATTGTTTCAGGGTTGTTTTAGTCAAAGCATCCACTTCTCTGTCTAATTTATGATTTTTTTTTAAAGTTATTACACCCACCTCCTCCTGTCAGTGCTGAGCTCTCTTTGGCTGCCTATTCATTGAGGGACAGGAGAGAGAAGTCTATGACCCCATTCATCAGCATCTTCAGCTAACAAGATGGAAGACATATGACTGACGTTTCCTTCTTAGTTAAAGACGAAATCATGAACTCTCTCCTCCATCCTCACCCCTTTTTATCCTCTTCTTTCTATATTCATTTTTATTTTTTAAATTATTTTTTTATTTTTATTTATTTTCATTTTTAATTGTTGTTTTATCCACAACTTTTATCCCATTTTGGATATTTTTCCCCACCACTCTCCCTTCCCCCCACCCCCACCCTCACTAGGGCCATTTGTCACTTGTTCATGTTGTTCTTTGCAGAGTGCTTACCCTTGTCCTGCTATTATTACATTCTGCTTTCTATCCTGAATACCACCATCAGCTCTGCTTTTAACCAGCATCAGTACCATTAACGCCCCTTTGACATTTTGTTTATTTGCTTCCACCTATCGCTGGCCTTCGATCCAGCTTCAGCTATTCCACCCCCTTAAACAGTATAAATTTCACCATATTTTTACTTCTCTTTAGCTCTGAAGAAGTCATATGGACTCAAAACATTAACTCTGTTTCTCTCTCCACAAATGCTGTCAGACCTGCTGAGTTTTCCCAGCAATTTCTGTTTTTGTTTCCTTCTTAGTGTTGTCCTTCACCGAGTGTTGCAAACTCACTGGGGGACAGTTCCTGAAGGTGCTGACTCTCACTGGGGGACAGTTCCTGAAGGTGCTGACTCTCACTGGGGGACAGTCCCTGAAGGTGCTGACTAATACTGGGGGACAGTTCCTGAAGGTGCTGACTCTCACTGGGGGACAGTTCCTGAAGGTGCTGACTCTCACTGGGGAACAGTTCCTGAAGGTGCTGACTCTCACTGGGAGGGGGGACAGTTCCTGAAGATGCTGACTCTCACTGGGGAACAGTTCCTGAAGGTGCTGACTCTCCCTTGGGGACCGTTTCTGAAGGTGCTGACTCTCACTGGGGAACAGTTCCTGAAGATGCTGACTCTCACTGGGGGACAGTTCCTGAAGGTGCTGACTCTCCCTGGGGGACAGTTCCTGAAGGTGCTGACTCTCACTGGGGAACAGTTCCTGAAGGTGCTGACTCTCACTGGGGGACAGTTCCTGAAGGTGCTGACTCTCACTGGGGGACAGTTCCTGAAGGTGCTGACTCTCACTGGGAGGGGGGACATTTCCTGAAGGTGCTGACTCTCACTGGGAGGGCGGACAGTTCCTGAAGGTGCTGACTCTCACTGGGGGACAGTTCCTGAAGGTGCTGCCTCTCACTGGGGGACAGTTCCTGAAGGTGCTGACTCTCACTGGGCGGACAGTTCCTGAAGGTGCTGCCGCTCACTGGGGGACAGTTCCTGAAGGTGCTGACTCTCACTGGGGGACAGTTCCTGAAGGTGCTGACTCTCACTGGGGGACAGTTCCTGAAGGTGCTGCCTCTCACTGGGGGGACAGTTCCTGAAGGTGCTGACTCTCACTGGGGGACAGTTCCTGAAGGTGCTGACTCTCACTGGGGGGACCGTTCCTGAAGGTGCTGACTCTCACTGGGGGACAGTTCCTGAAGGTACTGACTCTCACTGGGGGACAGTTCCTGAAGGTGCTGACCCTCACTGGGGGACAGTTCCTGAAGGTACTGACTCTCACTGGGGGACAGTTCCTTAAGGTGCTGACTCTCACTGGGGTACAGTTCCAGAAGGTGCTGACTCTCACTGGGGAACAGTTCCTGAAGGTGCTGACTCTCACTGGGGTACAGTTCCTGAAGGTGCTGACTCTCACTGGGGGACAGTTCCTGAAGGTGCTGACTCTCACTGGGGGACAGTTCCTAAAGGTGCTGACTCTCACTCTTGCATTCTTGTTTCTGAGTTCTCTAAGGGTTATTTTGATTGACCAGTGTTTGCTTTGACAACCCGGTGAATTTGGACAATAATTAAGTTTGCGCAATATTTATTTGGAACAATTGTTTCCTGAGTTTTGATCTATCTTCATGTAAGAGTCCTTCACTCTCCACACTCCAAATCCACTTCATTAGTTGTCAAGCACTTTGGGACTTGGAGGCTAATGGAAAGCAAATTCTGTCTTCCTTTCAGAGCACATCAGGTGAAGCATTAACCACTGGAGACATTGCCAGAATTTGAAAACAAATGATTAGCAGACAAACTGAGAATCACAACAAGAAGCAGAAGTAGAATAGTCAGTCTGTGTAGCGCTGCTTCCCTCAGTGTTTGTGTCAATGTTAGTGTTTGAACTTTAATCTCAACAGTTTCTGATGTCAGAATGGTGAGACTAAATATATGATAGACACTAATAAATCCGATCGGGAATTGAGAATAAACCTCTTCACCCAGAGAGTGGTAAGAATTTGGAACTTGGTACCACAGGAAGTGGTTGAGGTGAATTGTGTCAATACATTTAAAAAGAAGCTGGGGAAGCAGATAAGGGGAAAAGGATAGAAGGTGACATTGATAGGGTGAGATGAAGCAATGTGAGCAGAGGCTGTGTGGAGCATAACCACTGGCATAGACCAGTTGGATCTAATGGTCTGTATCTGTGGTGTTAATTCGATGTAATTCTATGTAATTACCATACAGTGTCTCAGTGCCAGGTCTCCATGATCTTGTATTTACTGACTGGCATTTACTGATGATTACCATGCCCAGTCTGTGTTACTGCACTACACTGAAAGTGGGTCTGACTATCGAGCTCTGTGACTTCAACCAAACAGCACAACACAGAGCCCCCAGCACAACACATAGACATTAATCTGGAGAATGAGGACAGGATCCTGTCTATTCACTGGTATAAGATAATTATTACACTCCAAGGCTGCAGTTCGAAATGCTTTTCCTCCCAGATTCTACATTTTCCATGGCTGTGGCCTCAATTACACACACAGAATGTTCCAGATTCCATTCCTGGTTAACCCTGTGAACACCTGATACAGGGACTGACTGCCCAGGACTGAGTCACTTGGTCATTGATGGCCAGAATTGTTCCAGAATCAATCTATTGTAAAAATTAGATCAAAGTCTCATCACTGGGAGAACTTCTCATTGATTCAGGGGCTAAATAAATTATCTTCAATCTGTGATTGATGTTTTACTGCATCTTTTACCTGGAATTTTAAGATATTTTCCAGCAGGGGTTGTGAGGAATGGATTCCATATCAAACAAATCATTTTATGCAAAAGGCATACAATGTAAACTATCCTGCCTGTAACCAAACTGCCTGCACTGACCATGATCCAGTCTATTGCGAATGTCAGTCATAGAATTACAATAAATACACAGCATAGAACCAGGCCATTCAGCCCAACTAGTCTACTGGTGTTTATACTATACATGGGTCTCTTCTCATTCCATCTCCCTCATCTCTATGCAATAGTGGAGGCTAAGGCAGCTTGATTAACCACTTGCCTCATTCATCTTTACAAATCCCTCCATGGCTTCACATTCTCCCTATTCCTGTGACCTCCACAATTTAGATGATTTAGACGTGAATATAGGAGGTATGATCAGTAAGTTTGCAGATGACACGAACATTGGTGGTGTCATAAATAGTGAGGAGGAAAGCCTTAGATTACAGGACAATATGGATGGGCTGGTAAGGTGGGTAGAGCAGTGACAAATGGAATTTAATCCCAGAAGTGTGAGGTGATGCATTTTGGGAGGACTAACACAGCAAAGGAATACACAATGAATGGTAGGACCCCAGGAAGTACAGACGATCAGAGGGACTTTGGTATACATGTCCATAGATCCCTGAAGGCATCAGATGGTTAAGAAGGCATATGGGATACTTGCCTTTATTAACCAATGCATAGAATATAAGAGCAGGGAGGTTATGTTGGAGCTGTATAAAACACTAGTTAGGCCACAGCTGTAGTAGTGTGTACAGTTCTGGTCTATAGGAAGGATATGATTGAACTGGAGAGAGTGCAGAGGAGATTCACCAAGATGTTGCCTGGGCTGGAGCATTTCAGAAGAGAGACTGGATGGTCTAGGGTTGTTTTCCTTAGATCAGAGAAGACTGAGGGGGGACCTGATAGAGGTATACAAAATTATGAGGGGCATAGATAGGATAGATAGGAAGAAACTTTTCCCCTTAATGGAGGTGTCAATAACCAGGGGCCATAGAATTAAGGTAAGGGGCAGGAAATTTAGAGGGGATTTGAGGAAAATCTCTTTCACCCAGAGGGTGGTTGGAATCTGGAACACACTGCCTGAGGGGGTGGTAGAGGCAGAACCCTCACAACGTTTAAGAAATATTTACTGCTGGAAAAAGGGATTAGAACAGATAGGTGCTTGATGGCTGTATGGACACGATGGGCTAAAGGGCCTGTTTCTGGGCTGTATAGCTCTATGACTCTATAACTTCCCTTATCTCTGTAACCTCATCCAGACCCTACAACACTCCCTATCTCTGTAACCTCATCCAGACCCTAAAACACTCCCTATCTCTGTAACCTCCTCCAGCCCCTACAACCTTCCCTATCTCTGTAACCTCCTCCAGCCCCTACAACCTTCCCTATCTCTGTAACCTCCTCCAGTCCCTACAACCCTCCCTATCTGTGTAACCTCCTCCAGTCCCTACAACTCTCCCTATCTCTGTAACCTCCTCCTGTCCCTACAACTCTCCCTATCTCTGTAACCTCCTCCAGCCCTTACAGCCCTCCCTATCTCTGTAACCTCCTCCAGCCCCTACACCCCTCCCTATCTCTGTAACCTCCTCCAGCCCTCACAGCCCTCCCTATCTCTGTAACCTCCTCCAGCCCCTACAACCTTCCCTATCTCTGTAACCTCCTCCAGTCCCTACAACCCTCCCTATCTGTGTAACCTCCTCCAGTCCCTACAACTCTCCCTATCTCTGTAACCTCCTCCTGTCCCTACAACTCTCCCTATCTCTGTAACCTCCTCCTGCCCCTACAACTCTCCCTATCTCTGTAAACTCCTCCAGCCCTTACAGCCCTCCCTATCTCTGTAACCTCCTCCAGCCCCTACACCCCTCCCTATCTCTGTAACCTCCTCCAACCCCTACACCCCTCCCTATCTCTGTAACCTCCTCCAGTCCCTACACCCCTCCCTATCTCTGTAACCTCCTGCAGCCCCTACACCCCTCCCTATCTCTGTCTCCTCCTCCAACCCCTACACCCCTCCCTATCTCTGTAACCTCCTCCAGTCCCTACACCCCTCCCTATCTCTGTAACCTCCTGCAGCCCCTACACCCCTCCCTATCTCTGTCTCCTCCTCCAACCCCTACACCCCTCCCTATCTCTGTAACCTCCTTCAGCCTCTACACCCCTCCCTATCTCTGTAACCCCCCTCAGTGTAACTCCTCTGTAATCGGTGATACTCACTCTCTACTCTGGCTGCAACACGTTCAGGCTTGAATCAATCACTCACTGTCCCAAGGTTCCTGGCATAAAGTTCGAAGCTACTTGCTACAGGTTTGCAGACTGCACCTTTCATTCCACACACCTGCATTTTATATTTCTAACTCTTTTTTCTCCTTCCTTTTCCATAGGGACTGTTTCATTGCTGAGTCCCAGTTCCATAGACAGAGGTAATCTTCCAATACCCATGCCATTCATTCTTCATCCTTCACTCTGGGTCACGAGGATCAGGAAGATATTTGACCCAAGGCAGGAGAACAGCCCAGTCGTGTCCACACAGACACGATCCAGCACCAATCATTAAATCAATGTCAGTGCCGAGAACCCCAGCTGGTTTTCCTTCCCACTTCTCTAACTGAAGTCAATCAAAGCAGCCCATCAGCTCCCAAGCTATGATCCCTTGTAGACCTGTCTTCACTATCCAGACTGGCACTCCATGCTGGCTGTAGCAGAACTCCCCCACTTCCCCGAGAGTAGCAGGCAGTGACTAGAATTAAAGATTAGCCAAGCCCGTTGTTCCCTTCCAGGCATTAGGAGCTGAGAAGGCGGAGGTGGGTCCCAGTTCTGTCCTCATGCCAGTGTCAACTGTCAATGCCAATCTACAACAACAGCTTGCATTTATATAGCACTGTTACAGAGTGAAACATCCCAACGTGCTTCACAGGAGCGATTATCAAAGAGAATCTGACACTGAGCCATTTCAGGAGCGATTAGATCAGCAGCTTGGTCAGAGGTAGAGTTGAAGGATTGTACTAATGGAGAAGAGAGAGTTAGAGATGTAGAATAGTTCAGGGAGGGAATTCCAAAGGTTCGGGCCCAAACAGTGAAAGCATTCCACCAATGGTGTAGCGATTAGAGTTGGGAACGTACAAAAGGACAGAATCGGAGGACCACAGGTAGCTCAAAGGGTTGTGGGGCTGGAGGAGATTCCAGGGATAGGGTGGGGTGAAGCCACAGAGGAACTCATCACAAGGTTGTGAAGTTTAAGTTTGAGCGGTTGCTAGATTGGGACCAATGGAGGCCAATGAAGGTGACGGGTGAACAGTGCTTAGTGTGAGTTAGGACACAGCAGCAGAGCTTCAGATGAGCTGAAGTTTGTAGAGAGTGGAAGGGAGGCAGAGTGCATTAGAAGACAGATGGATCTGGCCCAAGAATGCATCGATTCACAAAGTTTCCTGTCCCTTTGGCAATATTGTCTGATTGTCGTTTGGTGCCAAATATACATCTCCTTGATCAACTAGTCTGACACACACCTGCAGTCCGTCAAGGTGACAGTGTCTGTCCATCTGTATAGTGCCTGACTGCATAGTTGGCCTTCGTGCTTACTGCACAATCCTTTAAAATATCTGGGTGTTGGGGCCAAGGGTCTAAGTCTTGGGATTTGAACTAAATTCCTTTGGACTCGGAGGTAAGTATTTTGTAAGTATTTTGTTGCTCAAAATGTGGATTTTGTCAGTCTTGGGGAATAAACTGGTCTTATTACTGAAACTAACACACTACATTTGCTAACTCATTGTGCAGTGACTCAAAACAAACAAAGTCCTGGAACTCATACACTAATTTTTACCACAATTCAAAAACTCCAGTGTTCTTTGTGTCAGCTGGGGGCTCAGGGGGAGCACAATTACCTCCGAGTCCAAAGGAATTTAGTTCAAATCCCAAGACTTAGGCCCTTGCTGCATTGAGACTCCAGTACAATACTGAGGGAGTGCTACACTGTCACAGCGTCAGTACTGAGGGAGTGCTACGCTGTCACAGCGTCAGTACTGAGGGAGTGTTGCACTGTCGGAGGGTCAGTATTGAGGGAGTGCTGCACTGTCACAGGGTCAGTGCTGAGATGTGCTGCACTATTAGAGGGTCAGTACTGCGGGAGTACAGCACTGTCAGAGGGTCAGTACTGCGGGAGTACAGCACTGTCAGAGGGTCAGTACTGCGGGAGTACAGCACTGTCAGAGGGTCAGTACTTAAGGAGTGCTGCATTGTCAGAGGGACAGTAACGTGGGGAGCACTGTGCCCCCACTGTGACTGCACTGAAGGAGCACAAACTGTTGGAAGGTCAGTACTGAGGGAGTGCCGCACTGTCAGTCGTACCATCTTTCAGATGGGACATCAAATTGAAGCCCTGTTTGCTCTCTCGATGATATAAAATATCCCACTACACTATTTTGAAGATGAGCCGGCGAGTTCTCTCTGTTTCCCTGGGTCAATGTTTCTCCTTCAACCAACATCAAGAAAACAGATTATCTGATAATTATCACATTGCTGTTTGTGGGAGCTTGCTCTGTGCAAATTGGCTGCTGAACTTCCTACATTTCAACAGTGACTCCACGTCAAAACAATTTCATAGACTGTAAAGTGTTTTGCGATGTCCTCAGGTCATGGAAGGTACTACAGAAATTGATTTTTTTTTCCCTCTGTGCCCTGGGGCTTGTCCATTTTTTACCAGGAGATTGGTAATTGTACTCGGGTCAGAAAGGTCATTCCCAAGGCCGGCAGAATGGGTTTGCCGCGGTGAGACTCCGTAACATCACAATCTTTTTGAATAGTTTTTCTTTCTCTCACCCTCTCCTTTGAACAGTGAGGAGTGTTGTATGTTTTTAATTTAGCATCAGTCACAGAATGAATTATTAAATGCTTTGAGGTACAACCATTGCAAAGCAATCTTTTTTTTAATATCTATGGGGTTCCAAGCAAAATATTTCTTGTCAAATCAGTAAAGCATTTATGAGTATTCATCTCTGCCATGCAGAGTGTCAGCCTGAGTGAATGATATTTAAACTCTATATTCGTGATGTGTGCAGCTTAATACCCGAGAGCATTCAGAAAGGGAAAGCAGTCACCACGTTCCAATTAGCCGTGATGACAAGCAGTACCGAGTGTGAAGAGGAATCCATCATTTGTGCCCACTTTCACCTCTATTACCTCAAATCTTTATTAGCACCTGTGGACCAGTCCACGAGAAAGCCTCCTACTTCAGGGTGGTGGGGGTGGGGGTGTGGGGGGGCTGGGTGGGTGGGTACTAAAGACTCCAGAGAGTTTGCGTTGGGGAGGGGGTATAGAAGATGAGACCTTAGGGTAGGAAGGAAAATATATCCAGAATGTGATAAACAACGAGGATCCAACCACAAAAATAGGATGCAGCTCGACAATCCAAAAGACAATGGCAGCTGAGAATGCCGTTCATTACAATTTATCAATCTTCTCTATTGGTCCTCAGGGAGAAATACCCAATATCTAAATACATGGAGAGGAATTAATAATTCAGTTGCCAGGTTTAGGTGCTCTTGTCTTTGGCATCTGTCAAACAGGTTCTCTTTTCCCTCAAGGTCACTGAAAGGGAAGCAACACATAGCTATTGCCCATCAGAAACAAGCTGGTTTGGCTCAAGGCTAGAATTTCTAAACAGTAACAGGGCTAGTTTCAGGCAGCCCAGGTTCTGGCAATGGCAACTTTGCTGGGCAGTGATTAGAGCTGTGTTCTAAAATGTACACAGGGGTAAAGGCAGTCGGGTCAGTCCAGATGTGGTCCTCCACAGGACGGCAAGGCGAGGAGCAGCCAACACTCGCCGCACATCTGGTACCAGAAAGCATACAAGGGGTCTCACTGTCAACTCCTGAGTTACACATTTGTGCCCATGTGTCTGTGCATCTGTGAATAAGAGGTCTCCCTTTCAAGGCGGACACAAGGAGAAATCTTTTTTCTCAGAGGGTCGTTAGTCTGTGCAATTTTCTTCTCTAGAAAGCGCTGGAGGCTGGGTCATTGAATTCATTCAAGGCTGAGTTAGACAGATTTTAGATAGACAAGGGAGTCAAGGATTATGGTAGGCAGACAGGAAAGTGGAGCTGAGACCACAGCCAGATCAGTCATGGCTCGAAACACCAAATGGCCTGCTCCTGCTCCTAAATCCTATGTTCCTATGAAAGACAATGACAGTGTGAATGGGAACATTGATAATTCCCACATTGCAGCAGGGACCTCACTTCAACCACAGTGTACTTCATTGGCTGAAATGACCGGTTAAAAAATAAGGTGGCACTCAAGGAACAGGACTACCTGTGTCTCACATCTTAGACTGGATGCATCAGGCATTGTGCAGACCAGTGCCTCCGAGCAGCAGGAGTAACGGATACACTTGTGCCACAGTCTTGCTACTGCCTCCTTCATCATCAAACCTGGTCCAGTTACCTTGGGACTATCTTGCATTTTGTCTCATTGTGTGCAGTTTCTGCCCATCCAGTGCTGCTTGTCGGAGCTTTTTGATCCTGTGAGGCTCCAGGCTGGGTGAATGAGAGGCGGAGTGAAGGTTCACCCTCTCCAGCCTAACCCAACAACAGTGTCATCTGCTGCACCAGCCTGTGAAACTGCCAATTGCTGGTGAACTGCAGTATAATTTCTTCTTGGGGTTGGTGCTGATGAGGAGCTGGAGTCAGACTGTGGTTCAAACCCCACAACAGAGACTTGAACACATTCAACCAGGCTGGCACTCCCAATGCATTACTGAGGGAGCGCTATACTATCAGAGGTGCCATCTTTCAGATGAGACATTAAACCAAGGCCATATCTGCCCTCTCAGGTGGATGTAAAAGGTGGCTCTATTTCAAAGAAGAACAGGGCAGTTCTCCCTAAACAAAAACAGAATTACCTGGAAAAACTCAGCAGGTCTGGCAGCATCAGCGGAGAAGAAAAGAGTTGACGTTTCGAGTCCTCATGACCCTTCGACAGAGTTCTCCTTGCTTTCTTCACTAGTGTCTCCAGATCCAGTCTCTCAAACAGTCCAGCAGCCTCCAGCAAGGGAATTAAATCAACCCATTCAAATATCATAGCACAGCCCTGGCTGCTCTGCAGAGAGAGAAGGGCCAGTAGATCTCCCTTCAGTCTTTCCGCTAACTTTGCATTTGCCTGAATCCTCCTGCTGCCTGATCCATCCGAAGGCACATGACAGATGGAGAAGATAGGTTACCACTTACAGGCTCTGAAATTCATCTCAATTTCGGAATGAAATCTTTGGAACATGGTAAGGAAATCTCCACTGTTGCCTCTGGTGGACAACATATTTTCAATCTGGCCAAGGTATTGGCCATTGGCATAGAAAGTGACACATTGACAACCTGCTATTGGCAAGACTTCCTCAGTGGTTTAACATGTCACAAGGTCACCATGAGAATTAGTTCTGTTTGACTGGCCAGGGTCAGACATGAGAAACCCTGCCACATGCAGATGAAAGCTTCAACCTTTCTGTTTCTGTAGTCTTTTAATGTTCTTCCCCACAGGCTGAACAGAGTGGCCACTCTGTCTGTCCACCCACTCTGCTAAGCTACTTACCTCAGGGTAAATCATCTGTTAGATGCACTTTGTCTCCTCCACATTCCAAACCACTCTTGTCTTTCCTACAAAGCCTTAGTTTCAGTCGTGGCTCAGTGGTTAGCACTCTCAGTGGTTAGCACTCTCAATGGGTAGCACTGTCGTCTTTAAGTCAGAAGGTACTGGGTTCAAATCCCACTCTAGAAATTTGGTCACAAAATTCAGGTATAAATCCTGATAAACTTAATGCAGTAGTGCAGGAGTGCTGCACTGTCAGAGTATGAGAGAAAGCTAGCCAGAAATATAAAAACAGATGGTTTTTATAAACTTTTAAAAAAGAAAAGAGTTAACATACTGAGTGTTGGTTCTAAAGAAAGTGAGTCTGGGGCATTGATAATGGAAAACAAGGAGATGGCAGATGAATTGAACAGTTATTTTACATCAGTTTTCACTATAGAGGATACAAGTAACATCACAGAAGCAGTTATAAACCAGGGAATGGAAGTGGGGAAGGAAATCAGGAAAATTACAGTCACCAGAGAAGTGGTACTGAGTAAATTGTTGGAGCTGCAGATTGACAAGTGCCCGGGTCCTGATGGACTTCATCCTAGTGTCTTAAAAAAAGTGGCTAGTTGATGCATGGGTTTCAATTTTTCGAACCTCCCTAGATTCAGGGAAGGTCCCAATAGATTGGAAGATAGCAAATGTAACTCCATTATTCAAATAAGGAGGGAGTCAGAAAGTGGGAAGCTACAGGCCAGTTAGCTTAACATCTGTCATAGGGAAAATGTTAGAAGCTGTTATTAACGAAGCTATAGCAGAGCAGTTGGATAAGCTCAAGGTCATCAGGCAGAGTCAACAGGGTTTTGTGAAAGGGAAATCGTGTTTAACCATTTCCTTTTGAGGAAGTAACATGCTGTGGATAAAGGGGAACCGGTGGATGTACTGTACTTAGATTTCCAGAAAGCACTTGATAAAAATGCCACTTGCGGAAAATAAAAGCTCATGGTATAGGGGGTAACATATTGGCATGGATAGAAGATTGGCTGGTGAACAGGAAGCAGAGAGAAGGCATAAATGGGTCTTTTTCCAGTTGGAAAGTTGTAACAAGGGATCACAGGGGTCAGTGCTGGGACCTCAACTGTTTACAATTTATATAAATGACTTGGATGAAGGGATGGATAGGGTGGTTGCCAGATTTGCTGATGACACAAAGATAGGTAGGAAAGTACGTTGTGAAGACAACATAAGGAGGCTACACAAATGTATTGATAGTTTAAGTGAGTAGAAAAAGATCTGGCAAATGGAGTATAATATGGGAAAATGTGAAATTGTCCATTTTGGCAGGAAGAATAAAAGAGAAGCATATTATCTAAATGGTGAGAGATTGCAGAGCTCTGAGATTCAGAGGGATCTGGGTGTCCTGGTGCATGAATCACAAAAGGTTAGTCTGCAGGTACAGCAAGGAATTAGGAAAGCAGTATTGGGAAAGCGGATAGAATGTTATCATTTATTGTGAGGGGAACTAAATACACAAGTAGGGCCCTAGTGAGATCACATTTGGAGTACTGTGTACAGTTTTGGTCACCTTATGTAAGGAAGGATATAAGTGCATTGGAAGCAGTTCAGAGAAGGTTTAGCAGACGAATACCTGCAATGGGTGGGTTGTCTTATGAGGACAGGTTGGACAGGTTAGACTTGTATCCACCGGAGTTCAGAAGAGTAAGAGGTGACTTCATTGAAACCTTTAAGGTCCTGAGGGGTCTTGACAGGGTGGATGTGCAGAGAATGTTTCCTTTTGTGGGAGAATCTAGAACTAGAGATGTTTAAAAATAAGGGGTCACTCATTAAGACAGAGATGAGGCAAAATATTTTCACTAAGAGGGTCGTGAGTCTTTGGAACTCGCTTCCTGAAAAGGTAGTAGAAGCAGAGTCTTTGAATATTTTTAAGGCAGAGGTGAATAGATTCTTGGTAAGCAAGGGGGTGATAGGCTATCAGGAGTAGGTGGGATGCAGATTTCAGGTTACTATCACATGAGCCGTGATCTTATTAAATGGCAGAGCAGGCTCAAGTGGCTGAATAGCCTACTCCTGCTCCTTGTTCATATGTTCATATAAGAGACTGCTGCACTGTCACAGGGTCAGTACTGAGGGAGTGCTGCACTGTCACAGGGTCAGTACTGAGGGAGTGCTGCACTGTCAGAGGGTCAGTACTGAGGGAGTGCTGCACTGTCATAGGGTCAGTACTGAGGGAGAGTGCACTGTCAGAGGGTCAGTTCTGAGGGAGTGCTGCACTGTCAGAAGGTCAGTTCTGAGGGAGTGCTGCACATCAGTGGGTCAGTACTGAGGGAGTGCTGCACTGTCAGAGGGTCAGTTCTGAGGGAGTGCTGCACATCAGTGGGTCAGTACTGAGGGAGTGCTGCACTGTCAGAGGGTGAGTACTGAGGGAGTGCTGCACTGTCAGAGGGTCAGTACTGAGGGGGCGCTGCACTGTCAGAGGGTCCGTATTGAGGGAGTGCTGCACTGTCAGAGGGTCAGTTCTGAGGGAGTGCTGCACTGTCAGAGGGTCAGCACTAAGGGGGCATTGCACTACTGGTGGGTCAGAACTGAGGGAGCGCTGCATTGTTGGAAGTCAGCATTGAGGGTGTGCCGCACTGTCAGAGGGTCAGTACTGAGGGAGTGCCGCACTGTCAGAGGGTCAGTACAGAGGGAGTGCCGCACTGTCAGAGGGTCAGTACTGAGGGAGCGCTGCACTGTCAGAGGGTCAGTACTGAAGGAACACTGCACTGTCGGAGGGTCAGTACTGAGGGAGTGCCGCACTGTCAGAGGGTCAGTACAGAGGGAGTGCTGCACTGTCGGAGGGTCAGTACTGAGGGAGTGCCGCACTGTCAGAGGGTCAGTACTGAGGGAGCGCTGCACTGACAGAGGGTCAGTACTGAAGGAACACTGCACTGTTGGAGGGTCAGTACTGAGGGAGTGCTGCACTGTCGGCGGGTCAGTACTGAGGGAGTGCCGCACAGTCGGGGGGCCAGTACTGAGAGAGTGCCGTACTGTCAGAGGTGCAATCTTTCAGGAGATGTTAATCCGAGGGCCCATCTGTCCTTCAGAGGAATGGAAGATCTCTCACAGAAGAACAGAGGGTGCTGGGTGGTCTTCTCCTTGATGTCCTGGTTAGTATTTATCCCTCAAACAACCTCAGTGAAAATCTGATGATCTAGTCATTATCACACTGCTGTTTGTGGGGTCTGGCTGTGTGCAAATGGGCTACAAAAGTGATCATACTTCATTGGCTGTGAAGTGTCTCGTGAGGTGGAGGTTGTGAAAGGTGCTATACAAATGCAAGTCTTTGCTTTTTTCAAAGAGGGCATCAAATCTAACCCTCCTCATCTTACCTGACACCACATACAAACCTTTCCTGTAAGAAGCCAGTGAACAGCAACCAGGACAGGATTTTGACACTCCCTGCCCCACCCCCACCCTAGTAGCGCTGCAGACGCTTGGAGCTGAGGTCAGTTAATATCACACCCACCATGGGGCTTACCTGATCAGAACCACAAGGGAAGTTGCTGTGAATATGCAAAGGAAAACGTGAAACATTCTGCCCTCCCTGATTACATGGTAATTATAAATTTAAAGTCATCATCTCTCATTTTCTCAATTAAAACTTCAGTCGAGTCCTTTTCTCTTTGATATGAGGATGGGGTTGAGTGTAGTTTCTCCTCACAAACCTGGCCCAATCCCCCATGTCTCTTTCAATCATTCATAATGCTTTTAAATTAGAGCTGCAGAGGCCTCCAGTTCCCTGTGGATCTGACATTGCGGAATCTTAAATGAATAAGGACCAACGCTTTTCATTTGTAAAGAAAACAAGCCTTTGTCTGTATCAGTGTGTGGTAATGAGGAGCAAACACTGGCATGGCTCATCCCCCACCCCTGTCTCTTGGGACCAGTAATCTTTCTCTGCTGATGATTCACACCAGGGCTTTTTTGGTGTGTTTAACCACAGTCTTTTCTCCGACAATCACATCCATTCAGAAACCAAACTCGAGCTGTGTGGTTTAGCTCCAATGTTCATTGAGGAAACTCACTATCAGCTGCCAGTCTATAAGGTCTCTGCTCACTAACACACGTCAGGAATGATTTTGCACTCCCTTCCTGTTGGGTTACCGTGATGCCAACGGCCTCAGAATGTGGCTTAGTCCCCTCCATGCCCGTTACCCTCGGTTATTCAGCTGCTGCCATTTTGAAAGCGTTCTGGAAATCCAAAGCACCCGCCTGGCCAATGGGCCTCGTTTAATGCAAAAATCGGGCCTTCTGAGATGGGAATCGCACCCCGATCTCCATTTTGGTGCTGATCTTGGTGCCGGATCACTCTCCCCAGCTCCCTGGGTGATGGGGAGGAGGCAGCTTGGTCAAATGGAAAATCCAATTATTTCTATGAGGTCAAAAGGGGCAAAGGTGACCCACAAAAATAATCTGGGACACTGCCCCCACATCCAAGAATGTCCATCTTCTGTGACCGCAGCCCCAGCATTACCCACCCTCCATCCCCCAAACCTCTGGGACATTGCCCCACTGGATCACTTCCACAAACTCTCCGGATTCCCACTGACACTGGAATCCAAACTCTAGGACTCCCCCATCCAGCATCCCACCTCCTGCACTCCTGGGATCCCCACCAACTGCGATATGCCCCCTCCGCCACCAACGCCCTCCATCCCTCGTTGCTGGGAGCTGACCCACTCAATCCTGAAGCCTGTTTGACTCCCTGCAGTTCAGCTTAGAATGAGGTGGGAGTTGCCCCAACAAATCAAAATATCATCTCCCACCACCATCCAGCCCCTGCCCCTGCCAGAGTGCAGAGCTTGGCCTCAGCAGCATGCTTAACATCAACGTTTTTTTGAACAAGCCTGTGTGGGAGCCTTCTGAAGCTGTTAACACTGGGGTGTTGGGGACAGTCTCCTCGTACTGTCCTGGCACTGCTGCTAAGCTGAGCCTAAAATAGTGAGAGAGACGTGCAACCTCTACCTGACACAGTATCCTACTCCCTCATCAGAGAAATCGTTCCCAGAGGAAATGAATATAAGAATAATGTGTATTTATACAATAGCCAATCCTATCTCTCTTCGAGGCCTTTGCAAGGTCATGCAAAGACTGGAACTCAGTGAATATTATGTAAGTAAATACACTGCAAGATCCCAGGAGCAGCTAATCAGATAAATGAGTCATTAACCTCTATAATCTGCTCATTTCCCCACTGACCAATTGGCCATAGACTGTACAGAATATTGCTCCCAACAACTCATTGAGCACCCCGGGTTTTGATCATTGATGAGACACAGGTCTCTGTTTTAAAACTCATATATCCTTGGCATCAACCTTCACATTGAAGAAGTCGTGGATGGTCAAGTTTCACTTTAGGCCCTTCATTATGGCTTGTATTATTTGTGGGGGGAAGGAGTACAATCTGTACAACATGGGTTTTATTCTGACTTTTAAGTAGCACTTTATCCCAAATTCTTCACTGGTGCATCAGCCAATAAAACCTGACATGAAGCCACATGAGGAGTTATCAGGAGAGGAAAGAGATAGGCACTAAGGAAAGGAGAGGAAAGAGATAGGCACTAAGGAAAGTCTTAAGGCAGCGAAAGAGGCTGACAGGTTTTGATGGAAATTCCAGGGCCCAGGCAGCTGAAGGCAAGATCTCCAATGGCGATGTGATTAAAATTGGGGATGTGCAAGGGGACAGGAATATTCAGTGTTTAACGTGAACGCACGTTATTATAGTGGCAGGGAGAGTTCTCATGTGTCTGTTACAATCTCGTGTCCCAGTAGGGACAGCAATCAGCTCAAAATTGTGGTTAAGTCCTGTGTTCTGGATTCATATCGACTGGGAACTGAGTGAGTGCAGAAGAACCAAACTCGTTCCACTTATCTTATCAACTATTAAAGAGATTCTCTTTCCATTACTTGGAGCTGGATTCCATCTGAAATTACAGGGGATTTTTTTTTTAAATTCCACTTTTGTATCACAGGGAGATTTGCACATTCTCTCCTTCAATCTGCACAATAACAAATGAACCAAGGACATTACTCAGCCCCCATTCAGACACGCTCTGGCCAAGACAAGAAGCTAGTCCCAGGGATGAAGGTCGTTTCTCCGTTGTGTGGTCCTTTTCATTCAGATTTCCAAACTTCCACTTCCATATATGGGGAGAGAATACGATGCAAAATAGGGAGAGTGAAGGAAGGATCGATTCGAGCACCCTCTGTCTGGAACTTCTCTTCTATCTCTGCAAACACACAAGCCATGCCTTGGCTGTTCTATTTTAAATGACAAAAGATGAGGAGCCGGAGAAGGCAAAATGATGCAGGTGTAGAGGGAGATTTACTCTGTATCTAACCCCGTGCTGTACCTGTCCTGGGAGTGTTTGATGGGGACAGTGTAGAGGGAGCATTACTCTGTATCTAACCCTGTGCTGTACCTGTCCTGGGAGTGTTTGATGGGGACAGTGTAGAGGGAGCTTTACTCTGTATCTAACCCCGTGCTGTACCTGCCCTGGGAGTGTTTGATGGGGACAGTGTAGAGGGAGCTTTACTCTGTATCTAACCCTGTGCTGTACCTGTCCTGGGAGTGTTTGATGGGGACAGTGTAGAGGGAGCTTTACTCTGTGTCTAACCCCGTGCTGTACCTGTCCTGGGAGTGTTTGATGGGGACAGTGTAGAGGGAGCTTTACTCTGTGTCTAACCCCGTGCTGTACCTGTCCTGGGAGTGTTTGATGGGGACAGTGTAGAGGGAGATTTACTCTGTATCTAACCCCGTGCTGTACCTGTCCTGGGAGTGTTTGATGGGGACGGTGTAGAGGGAGATTTACTCTGTATCTAACCCCGTGCTGTACCTGTCCTGGGAGTGTTTGATGGTGACAGTGTAGAGGGAGCTTTACTCTGTATCTAACCCCGTGCTGTACCTGTCCTGGGAGTGTTTGATGGGGACAGTGTAGAGGGAGGTTTACTCTGTGTCTAACCCCGTGCTGTACCTGTCCTGGGAGTGTTTGATGGGGACAGTGTAGAGGGAGATTTACTCTGTATCTAACCCCGTGCTGTACCTGTCCTGGGAGTGTTTGATGGGGACAGTGTAGAGGGATCTTTACTCTGTATCTAACCCCGTGCTGTACCTGTCCTGGGAGTGTTTGATGGGGACAGTGTAGAGGGAGGTTTACTCTGTGTCTAACCCCGTGCTGTACCTGTCCTGGGAGTGTTTGATGGGGACAGTGTAGAGGGAGATTTACTCTGTATTTAACCCCGTGCTGTACCTGTCCTGGGAGTGTTTGATGGGGACAGTGTAGAGGGAGATTTACTCTGTATTTAACCCCGTGCTGTACCTGTCCTGGGAGTGTTTGATGGGGACAGTGTAGAGGGAGCTTTACTCTGTATCTAACCCCGTGCTGTACCTGTCCTGGGAGTGTTTGATGGGGACAGTGTAGAGGGAGCTTTACTCTGTATCTAACCCCGTGTTGTACCTGTCCTGGGAGTGGGGGATTTTATTTCTGACAATTTGGAATAGAAGGTTGTCTACTTAGGAACCTGATTCTGCTGATTTTGAATTTATGGTGTCTGTAAGAGGAGTTGGCAGATTTCTCAAGTATCATCTTGAAATTGCTGAACAAAAGGACAATCTCAGAGAATGTGTTTATTGAAAGTACATTGGAATTAATCTTCAACTTCACACATTTGCTAAGTTAATAATTACACCTCAAATAGCACAACTGTGCATCTAGTAGAACATCTAATTTCAAGTTGAACTGTGAATATTATTTTTTCTGTCAGTCTCCCATTTTCTGATAAAGTATTTTAAAAGAATAATAACTGTCACAAAGAATGACAACTGCCAGTGACTCAGTGAATCTTTGTGAGTGAGAACACACTCCTAACCCAGTGTGAGCGAGAGTGAAGGTACACAACCCTCATAATTGGGGTAAATGTCTGACACTCTCATTATCTTCCTGACGGGGTAACCGGCCTCTCGATGAGGCCAGAGCTCTGTGGGTACCTGGAAGCCTCCTCTAGGTGTCAGGCCAGGGATGGAGGACTAGCAGCAACTCCTCTCAAGCCCCCCAGCACAGAGCTGCTGGGAATGAAGGTCACAGCTGCAGGCCATCCTATAAATGGGCTCCCCTCCTCACTGCCAGCTGTGGGTGCTTGCTATTCTTCACCTCTTGGTAGGTACAGGGATACTTCCGTTTTCAGATGCTCTTGTGCTCCCCCACAAGCCTCAGCCAGCCTCCCCCCAGGGTTGCCAGCCATCCTGAGATGGCTGCCCTCTGATTGGATGTCCCACCTCAGGCAACCAGCCAACATCCTTAATAGGACGGTGGATGCGGAGGTAGCCAATTAGGAGGCTGCCTTCCAGAAGATCACTCCCGAACCGTACTGCTGATCCATGCCAGTCAGCTCTCGGAAACTGGCACCAACATCTGCAGGCTGTAAAATACCCCAATATCCCACCCCTAGTGAGAGAGAGGGAGAGTGCAGATTACACAGCGCAATCACAATATACCACCCATAGTGAGAGAGAGGGAGAGTGCAGATTACACAGCACAATCACAATATACCACCCCCAGTGAGAGAGAGGGAGAGTGCAGATTACACAGCGCAATCACAATATACCACCCCTAGTGAGAGAGAGGGAGAGTGCAGATTACACAGCACTGTCACAATATACCACCCCTAGTGAGAGAGAGGGAGAGTGCAGATTACACAGCACAATCACAATATACCACCCCTAGTGAGAGAGAGGAAGAGTGCAGATTACACAGCACTGTCACAATATACCACCCCTAGTGAGAGAGAGGGAGAGTGCAGATTACACAGCACAATCACAATGTACCACCCCTAGTGAGAGAAAGGGAGAGTGCAGATTACACAGCACAATCACAATATACCACCCCTAGTGAGAGAGAGGGAGAGTGCAGATTACACAGCACAATCACAATATACCACCCCCAGTGAGAGAGAGGGAGAGTGCAGATTACACAGTGCTGTCACAATATACCACCCCTAGTGAGAGAGAGGGAGAGTGCAGATTACACAGCACAATCACAATATACCACCCCCAGTGAGAGAGAGGGAGAGTGCAGATTACACAGCACAATCACAATATACCACCCCTAGTGAGAGAAAGGGAGAGTGCAGATTACACAGCACAATCACAATATACCACCCATAGTGAGAGAGAGGGAGAGTGCAGATTACACAGCACAATCACAATATACCACCCCTAGTGAGAGAGAGGGAGATTGCAGATTACACAGCGCAATCACAATATACCACCCCTAGTGAGAGAGAGGGAGAGTGCAGATTACACAGCACTGTCACAATATACCACCCCTAGTGAGAGAGAGGGAGAGTGCAGATTACACAGCGCAATCACAATATACCACCCCTAGTGAGAGAGAGGGAGAGTGCAGATTACACAGCACAATCACAATATACCACCCCTAGTGAGAGAGAGGGAGAGTGCAGATTACACAGCACAATCACAATATACCACCCCTAGTGAGAGAGAGGGAGAGTGCAGATTACACAGCACAATCACAATATACCACCCCTAGTGAGAGAGAGGGAGAGTGCAGATTACACAGCACAATCACAATATACCACCCCTAGTGAGAGAGAGGGAGAGTGCAGATTACACAGCACAATCACAATATACCACCCCTAGTGAGAGAGAGGGAGAGTGCAGATTACACAGCACAATCACAATATACCACCCCTAGTGAGAGAGAGGGAGAGTGCAGATTACACAGCACAATCACAATATCCCACCCCTAGTGAGAGAGAGGGAGAGTGCAGATTACACAGCACAATCACAATATACCACCCCTAGTGAGAGAGAGGGAGAGTGCAGATTACACAGCACAATCACAATATACCACCCCTAGTGAGAGAGAGGGAGAGTGCAGATTACACAGCACAATCACAATATACCACCCCTAGTGAGAGAGAGGGAGAGTGCAGATTACACAGCACAATCACAATATACCACCCCTAGTGAGAGAGAGGGAGAGTGCAGATTACACAGCACAATCACAATATCCCACCCCTAGTGAGAGAGAGGGAGAGTGCAGATTACACAGCACAATCACAATATACCACCCCTAGTGAGAGAGAGGGAGAGTGCAGATTACACAGCACAATCACAATATCCCACCCCTAGTGAGAGAGAGGGAGAGTGCAGATTACACAGCACAATCACAATATCCCACCCCTAGTGAGAGAGAGGGAGAGTGCAGATTACACAGCACAATCACAATATACCACCCCTAGTGAGAGAGAGGGAGAGTGCAGATTACACAGCACTGTCACAATATACCACCCCCAGTGAGAGAGAGGGAGAGTGCAGATTACACAGCACAATCACAATATACCACCCCTAGTGAGAGAGAGGGAGAGTGCAGATTACACAGCACAATCACAATATACCACCCCTAGTGAGAGAGAGGGAGATTGCAGATTACACAGCGCAATCACAATATACCACCCCTAGTGAGAGAGAGGGAGAGTGCAGATTACACAGCACTGTCACAATATACCACCCCTAGTGAGAGAGAGGGAGAGTGCAGATTACACAGCGCAATCACAATATACCACCCCTAGTGAGAGAGAGGGAGAGTGCAGATTACACAGCACAATCACAATATACCACCCCTAGTGAGAGAGAGGGAGAGTGCAGATTACACAGCACAATCACAATATACCACCCCTAGTGAGAGAGAGGGAGAGTGCAGATTACACAGCACAATCACAATATACCACCCCTAGTGAGAGAGAGGGAGAGTGCAGATTACACAGCACAATCACAATATACCACCCCTAGTGAGAGAGAGGGAGAGTGCAGATTACACAGCACAATCACAATATACCACCCCTAGTGAGAGAGAGGGAGAGTGCAGATTACACAGCACAATCACAATATCCCACCCCCAGTGAGAGAGAGGGAGAGTGCAGATTACACAGCACAATCACAATATACCACCCCTAGTGAGAGAGAGGGAGAGTGCAGATTACACAGCGCAATCACAATATACCACCCCTAGTGAGAGAGAGGGAGAGTGCAGATTACACAGCACAATCACAATATACCACCCCTAGTGAGAGAGAGGGAGAGTGCAGATTACACAGCACAATCACAATATACCACCCCTAGTGAGAGAGAGGGAGAGTGCAGATTACACAGCACAATCACAATATACCACCCCTAGTGAGAGAGAGGGAGAGTGCAGATTACACAGCGCAATCACAATATACCACCCCTAGTGAGAGAGAGGGAGAGTGCAGATTACACAGCACTGTCACAATATACCACCCCTAGTGAGAGAGAGGGAGAGTGCAGATTACACAGCACAATCACAATATCCCACCCCTAGTGAGAGAGAGGGAGAGTGCAGATTACACAGCACAATCACAATATCCCACCCCTAGTGAGAGAGAGGGAGAGTGCAGATTACACAGCACAATCACAATATACCACCCCTAGTGAGAGAGAGGGAGAGTGCAGATTACACAGCACAATCACAATATACCACCCCTAGTGAGAGAGAGGGAGAGTGCAGATTACACAGCACAATCACAATATACCACCCCTAGTGAGAGAGAGGGAGAGTGCAGATTACACAGCACTGTCACAATATACCACCCCTAGTGAGAGAGAGGGAGAGTGCAGATTACACAGCACAATCACAATATACCACCCCTAGTGAGAGAGAGGGAGAGTGCAGATTACACAGTGCTGTCACAATATCCCACACAAAAACAGAATCACCTGGAAAAACTCAGCAGGTCTGGCAGCATCGGCGGAGAAGAAAAGAGTTGATGTTTCAAGTCCTCATGACCCTTCAACAGAACTAGGTGAACCCAAGGAAGGGTTGAAATATAAACTGGTTTAAGGTGTGTGTGTCGGGGGGGGGGGTGGGGAGGGGGGGTGGGGGGGGGGGTGGGTGGTCGGGGGGAGGTGGGGAGGTCAGAAGTGGAGGGCGTGGTGTGGTTGTAGGGACAAACAAGCAGTGATAGAAGCAGATCATCAAAAGATGTCACAGACAATAGAACAAAAGAACACATAGGTGTTAAAGTTGGTGATATATATCTAAACGAATTTGCTAATTAAGAATGGATGGTTGAGGAATTAAGGTACAGCTCTAGTGGGGGTGGGGGGAGCATAAAAGATTTAAAAATATTTAAAAATAATGGAAATAGGTGGGAAAAGAAAAATCTATATAATTTATTGGAAAAAACAAAAGGAAGGGGGAAGAAACAGAAAGTGGGTGGGGATGGAGGAGGGAGTTCAGGACCTAAAGTTGTTGAATTCAATATTCAGTCTGGAAGGCTGTAAAGTGCCTAGTCGGAAGATGAGGTGTTGTTCCTCCAGTTTGCGTTGGGCTTCACTGGAACAATGCAGCAAGCCAAGGACAGACATGTGGGCAAGAGAGCAGGGTGGAGTGTTAAAATGGCAAGCGACAGGGAGGTTTGGGTCATTCTTGTGGACAGACCGCAGGTGTTCTGCAAAGCGGTCGCCCAGTTTACGTTTGGTCTCTCCAATGTAGAGGAGACCACATTGGGAGCAACGAATGCAGTAGACTAATTTGGAGGAAATGCAAGTGAAATGCTGCTTCACTTGAAAGGAGTGTTTGGGCCCTTGGACGGTGAGGAGAGAGGAAGTGAAGGGGCAGGTGTTACATCTTTTGCGTGGGCATGGGGTGGTGCCATAGGTGGGGGTTGAGGAGTAGGGGGTGATGGAGGAGTGGACCAGGGTGTCCCAGAGGGAACGATCCCTGTGGAATGCCGATAGGGGGGGGGGGTGAAGGGAAGATGTGTTTGGTGGTGGCATCATGCTGGAGTTGGCGGAAATGGCAGAGGATGATCCTTTGAATGCGGAGGCTGGTGGGGTGATAAGTGAGGACAAGGGGGACCCTATCATGTTTCTGGGAGGGAGGAGAAGGCGTGAGGGCAGATGCGCGGGAGATGGGCCGGACACGGTTGAGGGCCCTGACAATGACCGTGGGTGGCAAACCTCGGTTAAGGAAGAAGGAGGACATGTCAGAGGAACTGTTTTTGAAGGTAGCATTATCAGAACAGATGCAACGGAGGCGAAGGAACTGAGAGAATGGGATGGAGTCCTTACAGGAAGCGGGGTGTGAGGAGCTGTACTTGAGGTAGCTGTGGGAGTCGGTAGGCTTGTAATGGATATTGGTGGACAGTCTATCACCAGAGATTGAGACAGAGAGGTCAAGGAAGGGAAGGGAAGTGTCAGAGATGGACCACGTGAAAATGATGGAGGGGTGGAGATTGGAAGCAAAATTAATAAATTTTTCCAAGTCCCGACGAGAGCATGAAGCAGCACCGAAGTAATCATTAATGTACCGGAGAAAGAGTTGTGGAAGGGGGCCGGAGTAGGACTGGAACAAGGAATGTTCCACATACCCCATAAAGAGACAGGCATAGCTGGGGCCCCTGCGGGTACCCATAGCCACACCTTTTGTTTGGAGGAAGTGAGAGGAGTTGAAGGAGAAATTGTTCAGCGTGAGAACAAGTTCAGCCAGATGGAGGAGAGTAGTGGTGGATGGGGATTGTTCGGGCCTCTGTTCGAGGAAGAAGCTAAGGACCCTCAGACCATCCTGGTGGGGGATGGAGGTGTAGAGGGATTGGACGTCCATGGTGAAGAGGAAGCGGTTGGGGCCAGGGAACTGGAAATTGTTGATGTGACGTAAGGTGTCAGAGGAATCACGGATGTAGGTGGGAAGGGACTGGACAAGGGGAGAGAGAAGGCAGTCAAGATAACGAGAAATGAGTTCTGTGGGGCAGGAGCAAGCTGACATGATCGGTCTACCGGGACAGTTCTGTTTGTGGATTTTGGGTAGGAGGTAGAAGAGCGGGCCGTCCGAGGTTGGGCGACTAACAGGTTGGAAGCTGTGGGAGGAAGATCCCCAGAGGAGATGAGGTCAGTTGACTGACCTCTACCTCGCGGAGGCTGAACGTCAACTCGCAGACACTTCCTCCTACCTATCCCTAGACCATGACCCCACCAATGAACATCAAGCCATTGTTTCCAGGACTGTCAATGCATATATAGTGCTGCCATATCAGCTAAGTCACAGATTGAAACCTTTGTCAGGCTGGAATCTGGGTGGGATATTGTGACAGTGCTGTGCACCTGCACTCTCCATCTCACTCATTAGGGGTGGGATATTGTGACAGTGCTGTTTACCTGCACTCTCCCTCTCACTCATTAGGGCTGTGTATCTGCAATCTCCCTCTCACTCATTAGGGGTGGGTTACTGTGACAGTGCTGTGTACCTGCACTCTCCCTCTCACTCATTAGGGGTGGGTTATTGTGACAGTGCTATGTACCTGCACTCTCCCTCTCACTCATTAGGGGTGGGATATTGTGACAGTGCTGCGTACCGGCACTCTCCCTCTCACTCATTAGGGCTGTGTATCTGCACTCTCCCTCTCACTCATTAGGGCTGTGTATCTGCACTCTCCCTCTCACTCATTAGGGGAAGGATATTGTGACAGTGCTGTGTATCTGCAATTTCCCTCACGCTCATTAGGGGTGGGTTACTGGGACACTGCTGTGTGCCTGCACTCTCCCTCTCACACATTAGGGGTGGGTTATTGTGACAGTGCTGCGTACCGGCACTCTCCCTCTCACTCATTAGGGGTGGGTTATTGTGACAGTGCTGTGTACCTGCACTCTCCCTCACATTGACTAGGGGGTGGGTTATTGTGACAGTGCTGTGTATCTGCACTCTCCCTCTCACTCATTAGGGTGTGATATTGTGACAGTGCTGTGTACCTGCACTCTCCCTCTCACTCATTAGGTGTGGGATATTGTGATAGTGCTGTGTATCTGCAGTCTCCCTCTCACTCATTAGGGGTGGGTTATTGTGACAGTGCTGTGTACCAGCACTCTCCCTCTCACTCATTAGGGGGAAGTTACTGTGACAGTGCTGTGTACCTGCACTCTCCCTCTCACTCATTAGGGGTGGGTTATTGTGACAGTGCTGTGTATCTGCACTCTCCCCCTCACTCATTAGGGGTGGGTTATTGTGACAGTGCTGTGTACCAGCACTCTCCCTCTCACTCATTAGGAGTGGAATATTCTGACAGTGCTGTGTACCTGCACTCTCCCTCTCACTCATTAGGGGGAAGTTACTGTGACAGTGCTGTGTACCTGCACTCTCCCTCTCACTCATTAGGGGTGGGTTATTGTGACAGTGCTGTGTACCTGCACTCTCCCTCTCACTCATTAGGGGTGGGTTACTGTGACAGTGCTGTGTACCTGCACGCTCCCTCTCACTCATTAGGGGTGGGTTACTGTGACAGTGCTGTGTATCTGCACTCTCCCTCTCACTCATTAAGGGTGGGATACAGTGACAGTGCTGTGTATCTGCACTCTCCCTCTCACTCATTAGGGGTGGATTATTGTGACAGCGCTGTGTATCTGCACTCTCCCTCTCACTCATTAGGGGTGGGATATTGTGACAGTGCTGTGTATCTGCACTCTCCCTCTCACTCATTAGGGGTGGGTTATTGTGACAGCACTGTGTATCTGCACTCTCCCTCTCACTCATTAGGGGTGGGTTATTGTGACAGTGCTGTGTACCTGCATGCTCCCTCACATTGACTAGGGATGGGATATTGTGACAGTGCTGCGTACCTGCACTCTCCCTCTCACTCATTAGGGGTGGGTTATTGTGACAGTGCTGTGTATCTGCACTCTACGTCTCACTCATTAGGGGTGGGTTATTGTGACAGTGCTGTGTACCTGCATGCTCCCTCACATTGACTAGGGATGGGTTATTGTGACAGTGCTGCGTACCTGCACTCTCCCTCTCACTCATTAGGGGTGGGTTATTGTGACAGTGCTGCGTACCTGCACTCTCCCTCTCACTCATTAGGGGTGGGTTATTGTGACAGTGCTGTGTATCTACACTCGCCCGCTCACTCATTAGGGGTGGGTTATTGTGACAGTGCTGTGTATCTGCATGCTCCCTCACATTTACTAGGGGTGGGTTATTGAGACAGTGCTGTGTATTTGCATTCACCCTCTCAATCATTAGGGGTGGAATATTTTGACAGTGCTGTGTACCTGCACTCTCCCTCTCACTCATTAGGGGTGGGTTATTGTGACAGTGCTGTGTATCTGCACTCTACCTCTCACTCATTAGGGGTGGGTTATTGTGACAGTGCTGTGTATATGCACTCTCCCTCTCACTCATTAGGGGTGGAATATTGTGACAGTGCTGTGTACCTGCACTCTCCCTCTCACTCATTAGGGGTGGGATACTGTGACAGTGCTGTGTACCTGCACTCTCCCTCCCACTCATTAGGTGTGTGATATTGTGACAGTGCTGTGTACCTGCACTCTCCCTCTCACTCATTAGGGGTGGAATATTGTGACAGTGCTGTGTACCTGCACTCTCACTCTCACTCATTAGAGGTGTGATATTGTGACAGTGCTGTGTACCGGCACTCTCCCTCTCACTCATTAGGGGTGGGTTATTGTGACAGTGCTGTGTATCTGCACTCTCCCTCACATTTACTAGGGGTGGGTTATTGTGACAGTGCTGTGTATTTGCACTCTTCCTCTCACTCATTAGGGGTGGGTTACTGTGACAGTGCTGTGTACCTGCACTCTCCCTCTCACTCATTAGGGGTGGGTTGTTCTGACAATGCTGTTTATCTGCACTCCCCCACTCACTCATTAGGCGTGGGTTATTGAATCAGTGCTGTGTACCAGCACTCTCCCTTGCATTGACTAGGGGGTAGGTTATTGTGACAGTGCTGTGTACCTGCACTGTCCATCTCACTCATTAGGGGTGGGTTATTGTGACAGTGCTGTGTACCTGCACTCTCCCTCTCACTCATTAGGGGTGGGATATTGTGACATGCTGTGTATCTGCACTCTCCCTCTCACTCATTAGGGGTGGAATATTGTGACAGTGTTGTGTACCTGCACTCTCACTCTCACTCATTAGCGGTGGGATATTATGACAGTGCTGTGTACCTGCACTCTCCCTCCCACTCATTAGGGGTGTGATATTGTGACAGTGCTGTGTATCTGGACTCAGCCTCTCACTCATTGGGGTGGGATGTTGTGACAGTGCTGTGTACCTGTACTCTCCCACTCACTCCTTATGGGTGGGATATTGTGACAGCGCTGTGTACCTGCACACTCCCTCTCACTCATTAGGGGTGGGATATTGTGACGTGCTGTGTATCTGCACCCTTCTTCTCACTCATTAGGGGTGGGTTATTGTGACAGTGCTGTGTATCTGCACTCTCCCTCTCACTCATTAGGGGTGGGATATTGTGACAGCGCTGTGTATCTGCACCCTCCCTCTCACTCATTAATGGTGGGATCTTGTGACAGTGCTGTGTATCTGCACTCTCCCTCTCACTCATTAGGGGTGGGATATTGTGACAGTGCTGTGTACTTGCACTCCATCTGTCACTCATTAGGGGTGGGTTATTGTGACAGTGCTGTGTACCTGCACTCTCCCTTGTATTGACTAGGGGGTGGGTTATTGTGACAGCGCTGTGCATCTGCACTCTCCCTCTCACTCATTAGGGGTGGGTTATTGTGACAGTGCTGTGTATCTGCACTCTCCCTCACATTTACTAGGTGTGGGTTATTGTGACAGTGCTGTTTATTTGCACTCTCCCTCTTACTCATTAGGGGTGGAATATTTTGACAGTGCTGTGTACCTGCACTCTCCCATTCTCTCATTAGGGGTGGGTTATTGTGACAGTGCTGTGTATCTGCACTCTCCCTCTCACTCATTAGGGGTGGAATATTGTGACAGTGCTGTGTACCTGCACTCTCCCTCTCACTCATTAGGGGTGTGATATTGTGACAGTGCTGTGTACCTGCACTCTCCCTCTCACTCATTAGGGGTGGGTTATTGTGACAGTGCTGTGTACCTGCACTCTCCCTCTCACTCATTAGGGGTGTGATATTGTGACAGTGCTGTGTACCTGCACTCTCCCTCTCACTCATTAGGGGTGGAATATTGTGACAGTGCTGTGTACCTGCACTCTCCCTCTCACTCATTAGGGGTGGAATATTGTGACAGTGCTGTGTACCTGCACTCTCCCTCTCACTCGTTAGGTGTGGGATACTGTGACAGTGCTGTGCACCTGCACTCTCCCTCTCACTCATTAGGTGTGGGATACTGTGACAGTGCTGTGTATCTGCACTCTCCCTCTCACTCATTAGGAGTGGGTTATTGTGATAGTGCTGTGCATCTGCACTGTCCCTCTCACTCATTAGGGGTGGGATATTGTGACAGTGCTGTGCATCTGCTTTCTCCCTCTCACTCATTAGGGGTGGGTTATTGTGACAGTGCTGTGTACCTGCACTCTCCCTCTCACTCATTAGGGGTGGGTTATTGTGACAGTGCTGTGAATCTGCACTCTCCCTCTCACTCATTAGGGGTGGGTTATTGTGACAGTGCTGTGTATCTGCACTCTCCCTCTCACTCATTAGGGGTGGGTTATTGTGACAGTGCTGTGTACCTGCACTCTCCATCTCACTCATTAGGGGTGGGTTATTGTGACAGTGTTGAGTACCTGCACTCTCCCTCTCACTCATTAGGGGTGGGTTATTGTGACAGTGCTGTGTACCTGTACTCTCCCTCTCACTCATTAGGGGTGGGTTATTGTGACAGTGCTGTGCACCTGCACTCTCCCTCTCACTCATTAGGGGTGGGTTATTGTGACAGTGCTGTGTACCTGCACTCTCCATCTCACTCATTAGGGGTGGGTTATTGTGACAGTGCTGTGTATCTGCACTCTCCCTCTCACTCATTAGGGTTGGGTTATTGTGACAGTGTTGAGTACCTGCACTCTCCCTCTCACTCATTAGGGGTGGGTTATTGTGACAGTGCTGTGTACCTGCACTCTCCCTCTCACTCATTAGGGTTGGGTTATTGTGATAGTGCAGTGTACCTGCACTCTCCCTCTCACTCATTAGGGGTGGGTTATTGTGACAGTGCTGTGTATCTGCACTCTCCCTCACATTTACTAGGGGTGGGTTATTGTGACAGTGCTGTGTATTTGCACTCTTCCTCTCACTCATTAGGGGTGGGTTACTGTGACAGTGCTGTGTACCTGCACTCTCCCTCTCACTCATTAGGGGTGGGTTGTTCTGACAATGCTGTTTATCTGCACTCCCCCACTCACTCATTAGGGGTGGGTTATTGAATCAGTGCTGTGTACCAGCACTCTCCCTTGCATTGACTAGGGGGTAGGTTATTGTGACAGTGCTGTGTACCTGCACTGTCCATCTCACTCATTAGGGGTGGGTTATTGTGACAGTGCTGTGTACCTGCACTCTCACTCTCACTCATTAGGGGTGGGATATTATGACAGTGCTGTGTACCTGCACTCTCCCTCCCACTCATTAGGGGTGTGATATTGTGACAGTGCTGTGTATCTGGACTCAGCCTCTCACTCATTGGGGTGGGATGTTGTGACAGTGCTGTGTACCTGTACTCTCCCTCTCACTCCTTATGGGTGGGATATTGTGACAGCGCTGTGTACCTGCACTCTCCCTCTCACTCATTAGGGGTGGGATATTGTGACGTGCTGTGTATCTGCACTCTCCCTCTCACTCATTAGGGGTGGGATATTGTGACATGCTGTGTATCTGCACCCTCCCTCTCACTCATTAGGGGTGGGTTATTGTGACAGTGCTGTGTATCTGCACTCTCCCTCTCACTCATTAGGGGTGGGATATTGTGACAGCGCTGTGTACCTGCACTCTCCCTCTCACTCATTGGGGTGGGATGTTGTGACAGTGCTCTGTACCTGTACTCTCCCTCTCACTCCTTATGGGTGGGATATTGTGACAGCGTTGTGTACCTGCACTCTCCCTCTCACTCATTAGGGGTGGGATATTGTGACGTGCTGTGTATCTGCACTCTCCCTCTCACTCATTAGGGGTGGGATATTGTGACAGCGCTGTGTATCTGCACCCTCCCTCTCACTCATTAATGGTGGGATCTTGTGACAGTGCTGTGTATCTGCACTCTCCCTCTCACTCATTAGGGGTGGGATATTGTGACAGTGCTGTGTACTTGCACTCCATCTGTCACTCATTAGGGGTGGGTTATTGTGACAGTGCTGTGTACCTGCACTCTCCCTTGTATTGACTAGGGGGTGGGTTATTGTGACAGCGCTGTGCATCTGCACTCTCCCTCTCACTCATTAGAGGTGGGTTATTGTGACAGTGCTGTGTATCTGCACTCTCCCTCACATTTACTAGGTGTGGGTTATTGTGACAGTGCTGTGTATTTGCACTCTCCCTCTTACTCATTAGGGGTGGAATATTTTGACAGTGCTGTGTACCTGCACTCTCCCATTCTCTCATTAGGGGTGGGTTATTGTGACAGTGCTGTGTATCTGCACTCTCCCTCTCACTCATTAGGGGTGGAATATTGTGACAGTGCTGTGTACCTGCACTCTCCCTCTCACTCATTAGGGGTGTGATATTGTGACAGTGCTGTGTACCTGCACTCTCCCTCTCACTCATTAGGGGTGGGTTATTGTGACAGTGCTGTGTACCTGCACTCTCCCTCTCACTCATTAGGGGTGTGATATTGTGACAGTGCTGTGTACCTGCACTCTCCCTCTCACTCATTAGGGGTGGAATATTGTGACAGTGCTGTGTACCTGCACTCTCCCTCTCACTCATTAGGGGTGGAATATTGTGACAGTGCTGTGTACCTGCACTCTCCCTCTCACTCGTTAGGGGTGGGATACTGTGACAGTGCTGTGTATCTGCACTCTCCCTCTCACTCATTAGGAGTGGGTTATTGTGATAGTGCTGTGCATCTGCACTGTCCCTCTCACTCATTAGGGGTGGGATATTGTGACAGTGCTGTGCATCTGCTTTCTCCCTCTCACTCATTAGGGGTGGGTTATTGTGACAGTGCTGTGTACCTGCACTCTCCCTCTCACTCATTAGGGGTGGGTTATTGTGACAGTGCTGTGTATCTGCACTCTCCCTCACATTGACTAGGGATGTGATATTGTGAGATTGCTGTGTACCTGGACTCTCCCTCTCACTCATTAGGGGTGGGTTATTGTGACAGTGCTGTGTACCTGCACTCTCCCTCTCACTCATTAGGGGTGGGTTATTGTGACAGTGCTGTGTATCTGCACTCTCCCTCTCACTCATTAGGGGTGGGTTATTGTGACAGTGCTGTGTATCTGCACTCTCCCTCTCACTCATTAGGGGTGGGTTATTGTGACAGTGCTGTGTACCTGCACTCTCCCTCTCACTCATTAGGGGTGGAATATTGTGACAGTGCTGTGTACCTGCACTCTCCCTCTCACGCATTAGGGGTGGAATATTGTGACAGTGCTGTGTACCTGCACTCTCCCTCTCACTCGTTAGGGGTGGGATACTGTGACAGTGCTGTGTATCTGCACTCTCCCTCTCACTCATTAGGAGTGGGTTATTGTGATAGTGCTGTGCATCTGCACTGTCCCTCTCACTCATTAGGGGTGGGATATTGTGACAGTGCTGTGCATCTGCTTTCTCCCTCTCACTCATTAGGGGTGGGTTATTGTGACAGTGCTGTGTACCTGCACTCTCCCTCTCACTCATTAGGGGTGGGTTATTTTGACAATGCTGTGTATCTGCACTCTCCCTCACATTGACTAGGGATGGGATATTGTGAGATTGCTGTGTACCTGGACTCTCCCTCTCACTCATTAGGGGTGGGTTATTGTGACAGTGCTGTGTACCTGCACTCTCCCTCTCACTCATTAGGGGTGGGTTATTGTGACAGTGCTGTGTATCTGCACTCTCCCTCTCACTCATTAGGGGTGGGTTATTGTGACAGTGCTGTGTATCTGCACTCTCCCTCTCACTCATTAGGGGTGGGTTATTGTGACAGTGCTGTGTACCTGCACTCTCCATCTCACTCATTAGGGGTGGGTTATTGTGACAGTGCTGTGTATCTGCACTGTCCCTCTCACTCATTAGGGTTGGGTTATTGTGACAGTGTTGAGTACCTGCACTCTCCCTCTCACTCATTAGGGGTGGGTTATTGTGACAGTGCTGTGTACCTGCACTCTCCCTCTCACTCATTAGGGGTGGGTTATTGTGACAGTGCTGTGTACCTGCACTCTCCCTCTCACTCATTAGGGGTGGGTTATTGTGACAGTGCTGTGCACCTGCACTCTCCCTCTCACTCATTAGGGGTGGGTTATTGTGACAGTGCTGTGTACCTGCACTCTCCCTCTCACTCATTAGGGTTGGGTTATTGTGATAGTGCAGTGTACCTGCACTCTCCCTCTCACTCATTAGGGGTGGGTTATTGTGACAGTGCTGTGTACCTGCACCCTCCCTTGCATTGACTAGGGGGTGGGATATTGTGACAGTGCTGTGTATCTGCACTCTCCCTCTCACTCATTAGGGGTGGGTTATTGTGACAGTGCTGTGCACCTGCACTCTCCCTCTCACTCATTAGTTGTTGGATATTGTGACAGCGCTGTGTACCTGCACTCTCCCTCTCACTCATTAGGGGTGGGTTATTGTGACAGTGCTGTGTATCTGCACTCTCCCCCTCACTCATTAGGGTTGGGATATTGTGACAGCGCTGTGTATCTGCTGTATGTTTGACAAACTGATCTGACCCATCATACACACTGCTCCCAAGCTAGTTTAGAAATTCAGTTTAGTAGAAACAGTTCTGGATAAACTGGGGTGTAATACTTTGTTATTTGCCTGTCAGTATATCTTAGTGAACTGCACATTCACAGGTGTCTCAGAGGATTGTGTGCCTCTACATTCTTGGCTGTTACCTCAGTGCAGTACAATGCAGTGGCTTGATATGGTGTCCTTCAACAGTGAAGCAAACTCATGGTCTTTTTTTCTGTTCAGCCATGTGTTAAAGATCCCATGGTGCTATAGCAGGAGCAGTGAGCTCCCCCAGAGGACTTCCCTCACTCAAACACCACCACTGGGGAACACTGTGCCCGTGGAGCTCAATAGATGACCATTTTCCATTTGAGTTCGAGGTTCCCACACACACAAAACCATATGGAAACATAAACATACAGTAAATAGTGGAACAACAGCAAAGACACACAAACAGAACATATACATGCACAAAGACACAGACAGAGACAGATACACAGAAACAAACACAGACATAACAGGCATATACACTGTTATGGACTGAGATAGGAGGAATGCACAGTTAATACTAGCGCCACTTTTCCACAGGTCGTAACAATAGTTTAAATGTTTAATTCACCCCACAAAACTGGCCAATTGTTACCCTTTGATATTGTTATTCCCAGTCTAAAAAGACTCTAGCCAGGCTTCTTTCAGTAAACAAAAAAATTGTCTTATTATAAAACAAACTACTATTTAAAAAACAAGTTAATAAACTGGTTACCATATAAGTTGCTGTTTAGAAGCGTAACGATTTTCCCTTTTTTAAAAAACGTGTATTCGAACCCCATACAAACACAAAACAGGACAAAGCAAACACAGTCCCCGGCAGAGGCTGGACTATGGGGAAGTTTCTTTCAAAAGGATAAAATTCAAAGAGATCTCGACGCTGTTGATCTAACACAATTCTGGTCACAATAGGTCTGGAAGTTCTTTCAGGTGGGTTTTTTGGTGAAGTTGTCCTTGATGACTCTTACCATAACTTTGTGAACTCTCAAAATAAAACAGACCTTCCCTCCGTCATAAGGTCAGAAGTGGGGATGCACAATGTTCAGCACCATTTTCAACTCCTCAGATACTGAAGCAATCCATGTCCAAATACAGCAAGGCCTGGACAACATCCAGGCTTGGGCTAACAAGCAATGACCATCTTTAACAAGAAAGAATCTGACCATTGTTCCTTGATGTTCAGTGGCATCACCATCACGGAATCCCCCACTATTGGGGGGGGGGGGGTGTGGGGGGTTACGATTGACCAGAAACTGAACTAGACTAGCCATATAAATACTGTGGCTCCAAGAACAGTTCAAAAGCTAGGAATCATACGATGAGTAACTCACCTCCTGACTCCCCAAAGCCCTTCCACCATCTACAAGGCACAAGTCAGGAATGTGATGCAACACTCCCCACTTGCCTGGAAAAGTGCAGCTCCCACAATGCTGAGGAAGCTGGACACCGTCCAGGACAAAGCAGCCCACTTGATTGACACCACATCCACAAACATTCACTCCCTCCACCACCAACATAGCATTGTGTACCATCTACAAGATGCACTGCAGGAACTCCCCAAGGTTCCTTAGACAACACCTTCCAAACACATGACCTCTACTATCTAGAAGGTCTAGGGCAGCAGACACATGGGAACATCACCAACTGGAAGTTCCCCTCCAAGTCACTCACCATCCTGACTTGGAAATATATCGCCGTTCCTTCACTGTCGCTGGGTCAAAATCCTGGAACTCCCTCCCTAACAGCATGGTGAGTGTACCTACACCACATGGACTGTAGCGATTCAAGAAGGCAGTTCACCACCACCTTCTCAAGGGCAATATGCAGATGTGACAAGACTAGGACAATATCCAGATGTGAGGGATTCAATACTCTCAGCTTCTCCCAAACAAACCATCGTGGGGCAGGGAACCCACCTTTCATTCAAAATTGATTTTTGTATGTGCAGCTGTCAGATCATTTTCTGTATTTCATTGCCCTTGGTGCTGTCTAGTGAGTATAATAATTGAGGCTTCAGCCAATAGATCCAGACTGAGTTTGGATTACCACAGAGAGAGACAGTTACATGGTCTGTGATCTAAAGTAAAAGCACAGGAACACGCATTCATGTGCTCTGAGTGTCTGCAGCCCTAACTCCTGAAGGTATTGACTCACTCTGGACCACACATCCACAGGTGTCAGTTGCCCTGAGATGCCTCACTTCAGCACCCATTGGGAGAATCAGCAACTGGGAGAGGTTCCAATCCAACCGTGAATGAACAGTTAGCTGCGATTAAATGAATCTTGGCTGTCAGTCAAATAACCTACCCTTCCCCATGTGCAAAACTTTTAGAAGCAATAAACAAAACGTATTTAAAAAAATAGAAAGGCAACAATTTGAGTTAGTAGCAACGAATGAAGATTAATCTTTAATCCCTGGAGAATTCGAGCCATCAGTGTAAGGTCCAATCACTAATAAATCCAACTGGGAATTCAGGAGAAGCTTCTTTCTCCAGAGGTTGGTGAGAATGTGGAAGTTGCTACCACAGGCGGTAGTTGCAGTGCTAAGTGATATTTAAGGGGAAGTTAGATAAGAAAATGAGAAGGGAATAGGGAGTATATCCCTCTATTGTTAATGGGGAGGGATGGAGGGAGGAGGTTCATGTGGAACATAAATACCAGCATGAAGCCAATGGGTCAATTGGTCTGTCCCTCGGCCATATGTGACCCTGAACCTTTAGGAAATGAAAAAGAAAAAGTTGGAGATAAACTCTTGCCTCCAGGACCGGTCTGAGCAGTTTGGAAACTCTCTTCCTCTGAAAGCAGTGAAAGCAGAGTCTTTGAGGATTTTGAAGGCAGAGGTAGATGGATTCTTAAGATGCAAGGAGGTGAAAGGTAAAGGGGGGTAGGTGGGAATGTGAAGTTGAGGTCACATTCAGATCAGCCATGAAAATATTGAACGGCAGAGCAGAATCGAGGGGCCGAGTGGCCTCCTCCTGCTCCTATTCCATACGTACGTTTGTATGGACTGTGTTGCTGACTGGATCCATTTGCGCTTACAGATAAATTGGTGGTTCACTTTGCACCCAGGCCTCTCAGTGCTGTTCACACAGCAGTCACACAGCTCTCTGTCTCAATAATTACAAAATACTACTGTCAAAGCGTAAACTGATTTGTATCAGCAGCAAGTGTGACAAACATATTAAATACTTCTTAAAATGCAGCTTAAACCATATTTAAATGCTTTATAATACCGTCTTAATGCAACTTGATTCACCCAATCTGTTATTTAATTAGAAACTCTTCAGGGTTTAATAACATAATTGAATTAATAATCACACTGCCATCTAAACACAGGAGCTGTGCAGGAGAGCGTAAGATCTTCACTTGATGAACTGGGTTCTGACTGATTCTTGTCTGCTCCAGTGTGAAGATTCTTTGTCACTGTAATGACTTGTTGCTTCAAGACTTAGTGAGTTCCTGATCAGTATTCACACAGACTCATTCTGCTGGTCAGGTCTGGGGGTGTTTGATGGGGATAGTGTAGAAGGAGTTTTACTCTGTATCTAACCCCGTACTGTACCTGTCCTGGGAGAGTTTGAGGGGACAGTGTAGAGGGAGCTTTACTCTGTATCTAACCCCGTGCTGTACCTGTCCTGGGAGTGTTTGATGGGGACAGTGTAGAGGGAGCTTTACTCTGTATCTAACCCCGTGCTGTACCTGTCCTGGGAACGTTTGATGCTCATGCTGTGCTCCTGGAACTGGGCTAATATCCCTCACCTTGATGAACATAAAAGCAAAATAGATTTATCAGGCTCCAGCATTAAGTATTGAAAGACCAAATCAAACAGTGTCTTCCCTGCAGCAACTAAATGGTGATTACTGCCTGCAGCTTTGCAGGGTCACTATCTCAGCACTGATGCCCCTTCTTAGTTGTGATATCTTACATGTTGCTTCATAATACACAACTCTGCTAATCTATCATTACTGAATCCTACAGTTCTATTATCAAGGGGAAATTACTACAATATATTCCATGCTTTACTCCTGTGGCAGTTTGCAAACAAAACCGAGTGTGTAATGGAGTCTATAAATCAGAAACCCAATAAACAGAAATGAAACAAGCTCGGGTATATAACAAAGATTTAAATAACACATTGCTTATTGAGCTGAATTCAGCCCTCAGCAATCCAACTTTTATTTTTATCATTTGCTTTTAAATTATTCAGACTCCCAGTTTGACAGGCTCCAGGTTTCTGCTCCAGTTACGCTGGCATATTTTAAAGATCTTTTATCGCTCAGAATCAGGTAACTGGAAATAAAAGATTTTAATTCAGGTTCCCACCCCTTCCACACACACTGACTCTCACTGGTGTACGGTTCCCACACACACTGACTCTCACTGGTGTACGGTTCCCACACACACTGACTCTCACTGGGGTACGGTTCCCACACACACTGACTCTCACTGGGGTACGGGTTCCACACACACTGACTCTCACTGGGGTATGGGTCCCACACACACTGACTCTCACTGAGGTAAGGGTCCCACACACACTGACTCTCACGGGGGTACGGGTTCCACACACACTGACTCTCACTGGGGTACGGGTCCCACACACACTGGCTCTCACTGGGGTACCGGTCCCACTCACATTGACTCTCACTGGGGTGCGGGTTCCACACACATTGACTCTCACTGGGGTACGGGTCCCACACACACTGACTCTCACTGGGGTATGGGTCCCACACACACTGACTCTCACTGGGGTACGGGTTCCAAACACATTGACTCTCACTGGGGTACGGGTCCCACACACACTGACTCTCACTGGGGTACGGGTCCCACACACACTGACTCTCACTGGGGTACGGGTTCCAAACACATTGACTCTCACTGGGGTACGGGTCCCACACAAGTTGGACTGTCACTGGGGTATGGGTCCCACACACACTGACTCTCACTGGGGTACGGGTCCCACACACACTGACTCTCACTGGGGTACCGGTTCCACACACACTGACTCTCACTGGGGTACGGGTTCCACACACTCTGACTCTCACTGGGGTACGGGTTCCAAACACATTGACTCTCACTGGGGTACGGGTCCCACACACACTGACTCTCACTGGGGTACGTGTCCCACACACACTGACTCTCACTGGAGTACGGGTTCCACACAGTCTGACTCTCACTGGGGTACGTGTCCCACACACACTGACTCTCACTGGAGTACGGGTTCCACACAGTCTGACTCTCACTGGGGTACGGGTCCCACACACACTGACTCTCACTGGGGTACGGGTCCCACACACACTGACTCTCACTGGGGTACGGGTCCCACACACACTGACTCTCACTGGGGTACGGGTCCCACACACACTGACTCTCACTGGGGTACAGGCTCCACACACTGACTCTCACTGGGGTACGGGTTCCAAACACATTGACTCTCACTGGGGTACAGGCTCCACACAAGTTGGACTGTCACTGGGGTATGGGTCCCACACACACTGACTCTCACTGGGGTACGGGTTACACACACAATGACTCTCACTGGCGTATTGTTCCACACACGCTGACTCTCACTGGGGTACGGGTTACACACACACTGACTCTGACTGGGCTCCAGGTTCACACCCACTCGCTATGTGTGGGCTCAGATGCTGACTGTCACAATGTGAAACCCACATCCATACAGTTTCTGGTTAGGGCCAGTGATTAGCTAGCAGGAGCAGGTGAATTTCTCCCCAGATGATCACAGGTACTGAGGCAAATTACTCAACTGCTGGCACTTCATAGATCAGGTCATGCAACATGGAGGAGAGCTGTGCAATCGGTTTGCCTAGAATGATTCACTGTCAGAGCCCTGTGATAAGCTATGAGTAGGAATCAATATCTTCAGGAGTGGAAGCAGAGTTTTTGTGGTGTGGGTTAGCTCCTGACTCTGACAGAGACCCCCCATCTCTCCCATTTTGGCCAGTCTCACTCCATGCTGGACCTGAACTGCGCAAACATTTTCCATCAATCACAATGCCATTTTAATCCTATCTCTGTCAAAATGGGATGCTTTTTCAGCTACAGCAGTGTGAGCTCCACAGGGATCTGACACTCAAATTGGAAGCAGTCGTTTCCATAGCAACACTGAGCACAGGGCCCAAAAGGCTCCATCACTACTAGTTTCTTCAAGGTAACTTTCCTGATGTGTTAGTGATACTGTCCCTGCACTTTATCCTCAATCGAATCTGTGTGACACACCCACCCTATCTCTGACCAGTGACATCCTGACACATTTCCATACGAGTAGGGTTGCTAACTCTGGTTGGCCATAATTTCTGGAGGTTTCATCACATGACCAATGCCCCACCCCCCCCCCACACCCCTCCCATTGGTCACCCAACATGTCCATCCTCGCAACACTCCACTTGAAAAGCTATTGGGTGATTCTTGACTGACAGTCTTTGCCAATACCTTTATCATAATTACTGAAGGAAAGTGAAAATACACACTTTGCTTAACCTCTGTGTGGTTTTTGCTTGCATTAGTGCTCAAGAGATTAACCTTTAATTCCTGGACAGTTGATGACGATACCCTGGAGCACATTCCTTTCCAATCCTCTTCACATATGAAGAGACTCACACTAGTTAGGCCATGATCCCTTGGGAGATGCAAGTGGACACTCCCTGTTCTTTTTTTCCCTTCATCCTTTCATGGGAGGTGGGTGTTACTAGCAAGGCCGGCACAAACTTAATTGCCCTGAAGTCTTAGGCTATTTCAGAGGGTAGCTAAGAGTCAACCACATTGCTGTGGGTCTGGAGTCATATGTAGGCCAGACCAGGTAAAGACAGCAGACTTCCTTCCCTAAAGGATGTGAGTGAACCAGATGGGTTTTATGACAATCGATGATAGTTTCATGGTCACTATTACTGAGATTACGTTTATATTCCAGATTTATTAACTGAATTCAAATTCCACCAACTGTTGTGGTGGGATTTGAACCCATCTCCCCAGAGCATCAAGGGTCCCTGGATGACAGGTCCAGCGACTTTGCTACCATGCCACCATTTCCCCTGTGGAATGCTTCATCACTGAGCTTACCCAATGTTAATAGACAAACACAGGAGGTGTGGTATTATCACTGGAATAGTAATCCAGAGAACTAGGGTAAGGCTCTAGGGAACCAGGTTCAAACCCCACCACACAGCAAATGGTGGAATTTGAATTAAATCAACATCCTGGGGTGGTTAGCAGTGACCAGAAACTGAACTGGACTAGCCATACAAATACTGTGGCTACAAGAGCAGGTCAGAGGCTAGGAATCCTGCAGCGAGTAACTCACCACCTGACTCCCCAAAGCCTGTCCACCATCTACAAGGCACAAGTCAGGAGTGTGATGGAATAGTCCCCTCTTGCCTGGATGAGTGCAGCTCCCACAACACTCAAGAAGCTTGACACCATCCAGGACAAAGCAGCCCATTTGATTGGCACCACATCCACAAACATTCACTCCCTCCACCACCGACGCACAGTAGCAGCAGTGTGTACCATCTACAAGATGCACTGCAGGAATTCACCTAGACAGCACCTTCCAAACCCATGACCACTACCATCTAGAAGGACAAGGGCAGCAGATACATGGGGAACACCACCACCTGGAAGTTGCCCTCCAAGTCACTCACCATCCTGACTTGGAAATATATCGCTGTTCCTTCACTGTGGCTGGGTCAAAATCCTGGAACTCCCTCCCTAACAGCACTGTGGGAGCTCACCACCACCTTCTCAAGGACAACTAGGGATGGGCGATGAATGCTGGCCCAGCCAGCAACGCCCACATCCTGAGAATGAATAAAAAAAACAGACTACCCATAAAGCTCGGGAACACGAGATTCTCTGTTTGGTGAGGTGAATTATGGAGCCTCAGCATCTACCCTGAGGGTGGAGTGTGACGGCCAGGTATATAGGAGAGAATAGCAATCATTCCTTCCCACCCATCACCAACCTAGTCCAAACATTTTGCCATCCCACACAATAGCGAGGGAGTACTGCACTGTCCCAGGGTCAGTACTGAGAGAGTGCTGCACTGTCAGAGGGTCAGTACTGAGGGAGTGCTGCACTGTCAGAGGGTCAGTTACTGAGGGAGTGCTGCACATCACTTGGTCAGTACTGAAGGAGTGCTGCACTGTCAGAGGGTCAGTACTGAGGGAGTGCTGCACATCAGTGGGTCAGTACTGAGGGAGTGCTGCACTGTCAGAGGGTCAGTACTGAGGGAGTGCTGCACTGTCAGAGGGTCAGTACTGAAGGAGTGCTGCACTGTCAGAGGGTCAGTACTGAGGGAGTGCTGCACTGTCAGAGGGTCAGTACTGAAGGAGTGCTGCACTGTCAGAGGGTCAGTACTGAGGGAGTGCTGCACATCAGTGGGTTAGTATTGAGGGAGTGCTGCACTGTCAGAGGGTCAGTACTGAGGGAGTGCTGCACATCAGTGGGTTAGTACTGAGGGAGTGCTGCACTGTCAGAGGGTCAGTACTGAAGGAGTGCTGCACTGTCAGAGGGTCAGTACTGAGGGAGTGCTGTACTGTCAGAGGGTCAGTACTGAGGGTGTGCTGCACATCAGTGGGTTAGTACTGAGGGAGCACTGTACTGTCTGAGATTCAGTACTAAGGGAGTGCTGCACTGTCACAGGGTCAGTATTGAGGGAATGCTGCACTGTTGTAAGTGCCATTTTTCTGATAATGTCTGTGCTCTTCCAATTCTGGTCTTGTGTGAGTTGCCAAATTTTAATTTCTCATGAATTGGCAGCCATGGCTTCAGCTGCCTGGGCCCTTAACTCTGGAATTTCCCTCCCTAAACCTCTCCGCCTCTCTCCTTTAAGACGTTCTTTCAAACCAACCAATTTGACCAAACTATTGGTCACCTGACCTAAAATATCCTCATATGGCTCAGTGTCAGAATTTGTTTGATACTAAATCCTGTGAAGCCCCTTGGGAAGTTTTACTATATTAAAGGTGCTACATAAATGCAATGTTTTGTTGTTGTTGTTAAACCAAGGTTCCATCTGCCCTCTCGGGTGCAGGTAAACAAAATCACAACATTATTGCACCCCCACTCCCACCCCCCAAGGAATTTATCCCTCAACCACCTAGAACTGTTTATCTAGTCATTATTTCATTGTTGTTTCTGGGAGCTTGCTGTGTGCAAATTGGCTCCTGATTTTCCTACAAACAGTGACTACACTTCAGGAGTTCTTCCTTTTCTTCCACTGAACATGCCGACTTGTGATGAACACTCAGCTCACGTGCTGTGGACCAGCGGCTGGACAGACTGCACCGAGTCAGAACGTAAGCAACCGCACATCGTCCAAATTCCCCATTTAGGCATCAACTTCACAGACTTCATTACCTAGGACAATGCCTGTACTTCACAAAGAATGACAATTGAGAACGTCCCGGGAATAATCCTGCAAAAATGAGCCAACCTCTCTCTAAAATCTGCAGCAATCCTGTTGTTTTACAACTGTGCAAGTGAAACATTTCTGCTCAGTGTTCTGCAAATGATCAGTGATTAGTAACAGGCCATTCTCCATGGCTCTGGCCTGAAGATAAATAGTTACAGCAGATGATTTTAATGCTGGATTGGCGATATTGACACATTTAACAGCTGGGGTGTGTAGGTTTGACTCATTGCTACTCTGCCAAGGAGCCTGGCAGGCTGTAATGTTGATTAATGGGCAGCACTGACTCAAGGCAGGATGGTAATTCGCTATACTTTCACCTTGTAAAGCAAGCTCACGACTACACTGATTCTAACGAGATGTCCAAGAAGACTTTATTTGATGGACTTATTGCCAATGGGGAGTGATAGAAACCTGTGTTCTACATGCAGAAGATCATGGCCCCCCCTGTCATGACAACCGTGTGCCCACAAATTCTACAGCCAATCACTGGAAGAGCTTTAACATTTTAGACACATTTACTTAATTTAAATGATTACAGCGGCTCCCAAGAAACTGCAGAGACAGCTCCTAGCTCCATCTCCTGTGAGTGCTGAATAAGTTGGTCTTAGCTACAGGGCATTACTTAGGGGCCTACTCCTGGCCTTTGAATAATTTGGATTGGGAGGGGGGGATTCAGCCTGGACTCCTCGTCTGGTTTGCTGTTTACCAACCCCAATAGTCCAGCTCCTGGATACTCTTCCTTTTCCAGTCTATCTTTCACTTTTCCCTGCTTCTACTGCACACTTTTTGGTCCCTGATGTGCAGGGGGAAAGTGGAGCTGCCCCCTCAGGATCAACAAACGTCAGTCAGACAGGGACACTCTGCTCAGTCTGTTTCCATGGGCACAGCCTCTGCCTCCCAGGCCAATGTGGAGCTGTGGAAATCCCAAACTCTGCTGCCTAGAGCCTCCCCCATTGTAGCAACTCCCATTCATCCATCGGCCTTGTGCTAATTGTCCTCCCTCGGGACCCAGACCAGCAACACCTCAATTTCTAAATTCCCAATCTCTGTTTACAAACCCCTCAATGGCCCCCCCACATTCCTATCTTTGTAACTTTATTTATAAAGCACTTCAGTAAAACGTCCCAAGGGCCTTCATACAAGTGTCATAATCAAACAAAATTAGACACAACCAAATAAGGAGATACGTGGCAGGTAACCAAAAGCTTGGTCAAAGAGGGGTGTTTTAAGAAATAAAGGAAGAACTTAGTAGCCAGACAGCTGAAGGCCATGGCCATTAATGCTGGAGTGATTAAAATCAGAGATGCTCAAGAGGCCAGATTAGAGGAGCATGGAAATCAGCGAGGGTTTTGGGCTGGACAATGCTGAGAAATAATTTGTGCGATCGGGAATAACTGGTTCCATTCTTAGAGCCTCAACTTGGAAATAATCGGCACATTCCAGGAATCCATGAGGCCACCATTAAAGGGTCAGGTTACACAGATGAGGCCTGTATTAGATTACACGGTTACACAGACTAGGCCTGTACTAGGTTACACAGTTACACGAGGTTATTTGGATTAGGCTTGTACTAGTTACCCGGTTACACTAGGTTACGTGGACTAGGCTTGTATTAGGTTGCACGAGGTGACACAGACTAGGCTTGTATTAAGTTACACGGTTACACTAGGTTAAATGGGCTAGGCTTACACAAGGTTACACGGACTATTCTTGTACTAGGTTACATGGTTAAATGGACTAGGTTTGTACTAGGTTACACAAAGCTACACAGAGTAGGCTTGTACTAGGTTACATGGTTACACAGAGTAGGCTTGTACTGCCCTGGGTATAGAGGGTTAAGGGGAGATTAAATGAACTGTTTAAGATGATTAAAATATTTGATAGGTTAGATAGATAGAGAAAAACTATTTCATCTGGAGGTAGAGTCCTGATCAAGAGCAGGGGCTGTTGGGGGGAAGGGAGAGAGAGGAGCATTGGAGGGTGGACATAATCTAAAGTGAGAGCCGGGCTGTTCAGTGATACTATCAGGAAGCTTCACAGAAATCTGGAGCCCTCTTCCCAAAACGCTGTTGAGACAGGGACTCAAATGTAATTTTGAAAACTAATATTGATAGGTTTTTGTTGAGTAAGGATATTAAGACTTACAACACTGATGCAGGTATTTGCAGTTAATGATCAGTCATGATCTAACTGAATGACAGAACAGGATCGAGGGGCTAAATGGCCTTTCTTCTGTTCCAATGGATCTCTGCTCTGTATTGTATGCAAGTTGACAATGAGTACATCAATATTCTGTGAAGCAGGGTAGAGCACAGGCACATCAATAATACTGGGCTGCATAGCGCCATTATAAACAGAGAGGAATGGGGTTGAAGGAAGGACATACATGTGTGGCTTCTGAACGTTTAACGTTCCTGAAATCTCAGTCTGTGAGGAGGCGGAGTGGTTATTGATTTTGGGGAAAGTCCTTTTAATAAAACACAGAGAGAGGTGTTTGGTACCTGGGGGATGTAATACGATTCTTGACAAATGTCTTCTCTCTCTCTCTGTAAAAATCAAGCAGTGTGACTCAGGTGATGACATTGGGTCCAGCAGCAACTGAAAGGACACATGAGCTGCAAGTATTCAATTATAGTGAGCAGCTCAGTAAAACGAGACATCGTCTGAGAGACACACAGACACAAGCAATTAAAGCATCTCAGATTGGGGCTTCGATCTTCTAATAAGGCAGAAGTGTGCAAAGGGGCTAAATGTCCAGGAAACAATCCACAGGACACATGGCAACCGCGGAGGGTGCAGTAGTTTCATGACAAACCACAGCTATCCACTCATTACCCAGCTGTTGATAAACTGAGAGACTCAGGGCCAGATGGACAGTTACAAGATGCAGATGACAGACTATAATGTGCACACTGCTGGTCTCCATTTTACAAAAAAGGATATGAAGGCACTGGAGAAGGTGTGAAAACATTTACAAGGTTGAACTGAGAGGTTATAACTATCATGAAAAACGGACTGAGGCAGAAGGTTCAGGTGTGCAATGTCTTTCCAAATGATAAAGGTGCTTGATGGGGTAAACCTAGAGAAGATGTTTCCACTTGTGGGGGAGACCAGAACTTAGAGCCATAAACATAAAATAGTGCCTAATAAATAGACCCTAATAAATCCATTAGGGAATTCAGGAGAAACTTCTTTACCCAGAGAGAGTGGTGAAGTCACCACCAGAGGGACTGGTGGAAGTGAATGTTATGGATGTATTTAAGGGGAAGTTAGTTAAGTACATAACGGAGAAAGGAATAATGTGTATGTGGCCAAATTGTGATGAAATAAAGTAGGAGGGGGTTCATGTGGAGCATAAAGGTCTAACCAAAGGTTGGTGGGAAAAACTGTAGCTGAACAATGGGCTACCTTCAAAGAAGGAATGGTTCGGGCACAGTCACGGTATATTCCCTCAAAAGGGAAAGATAGAACGAGCAAATCCAGAGCTCCCTAAATGAAAACAGAGATAGAAATTAAGATAAAATTAAAATATGAAAAAATGTGCTTATGACAAGTGTCAGGTAGAAAATACAATTGAGAGCAAAGCGGAATACAGAAGGTCCAGAGGAGAGGTGAAGAAGCAAATAAGAGAGGTGAAGAGGGAGTATGAGAAAAGACTGGCAGCCAACATAAAGGGGAATCCCAAAGTCTTCTATAGGCACATAAATACTAAAAAAAGTGGTAAAAAGAGGACTTGGGTCGATTAGGAATCTAAAGGGGGATTTACCCAAGGAGGCAGGGGGCACGGCTGAGGTGTTAAATGAACGCTTTGCATCTGTCTTTACCAAGGAAGCAGATGCTATCCAGGCCAGGGTGAGAGAGGAGGAAACTGTCACTAGAAGGATTGAAAATTAGTAAGGATGAGGTATTAGATAAACTGTTGGTACTTAAATTTGACAAGGCACCGGGGCTGGATGAGATACATCCAAGGATATAGAAGGAAGTAAGAATGGAAATTGCAGGGCCACTGGCCATAATCATTCAGTCTTCCCTAGTTTCATGGGAGGTGCCAGAGGACTGGAAAATTGCAAACATTACCTCTTTGTTCAAAAAAGGTTGTAAGGATAAGCCCAGCAATTACAGACCAGTAAATTTAATTTCGGTGGTGGGGAAGCTTCTAAAACAATTATTCAGGATAGAATTAATAGGCACATGGAAAAATGTGGGTTGATTAGTAAGAGCCAGCATGGATTTCTAAAGGGGAAATCATGTTTAACTCACTTGGAGTTTTTTTGAAGAGGTAAGAGAGGGTTAATGAGGGTAATGCTGTTCATTTGGTGAACCTGGAATTCCAAAAGGCATTCGATATAGTGCCACACAACAGACTTGTGAGAAAAATTATAGCTAATGGGATGAAATGGACATTAGCAATGTAGATACAAATTTGGCTGAGTAATAGAAAACAGGGTAATGGTTAATGGATATTTTTCGGGCTAGAGGAAGGTTTGTAGTAGAGTTCCCCAGGGGTCGGTATTGGGACCCTTGCTTTTCCTGATATATATATATATATTGTGTGCAGGGGATAATTCAAAGTTTGTGGATGATACAAAACTTGGAAGCATTGTAAACTGTGAGGAGGACAGTGTAGAACTTCAAAAGGACATGGACAAGTTGGTGGAGTGAAGATGAAGTTCAATGCAGAGAAGTGTGAGGTGATTCATTTTGGTATGAAGAACATTGAGAGACAATTTAAAATAAAGGGTACAACTCCAAAAGGCATACAAGAGCAGGGGGACCTGGGTGTATATGTGAATAGCTCATTAAAGATGGCAGGACAGGTGGAGAGAGCATTAATAAAGTATACAGTATCCTAGGCTTTATTAATAGGGGCAGAGAGTACAAGAGCAAGGGGGTTATGCTGAACTTGTATAAGACACTAGCTAGACCTCAGCTGGAATATTGTACCCAGTTCTGGGCACCACACTTTAGGAAGGATCTGAATGCACTGGAGAGAGTACAGAAGGGGTTTATAAGAATGGTTCTGGGGATGAGAAACTTCAGTTATGAAGATAGATTGGAGAAGTTGGGACTGTTCTCCTTGGAGAGGAGAAGGCTAAAAGGAGATAGAGGTGTTCAAAATCATGAGGGGGCTAGAGAGAGTAGATAGGCAGAAGCAGTTCCCACTCATAAAAGGACTGAGAATAAGAGGGCGCAGATCTAAAGTAATTTGCAAAAGAAGCAAATGTGATGTGAGAAAAAACCTTTTCACACAATGAGTGGTCTGGGTCTGGAATGCACTGCCTGGAAGTGTGGTGAGGCATTAGATGATTATTTGAATAGAAACAATGTGCAAGGGTACGGGGAAAAGGCAGGAGAATAGCTCACTCAGAGAGCTGGTGCAGACAATATGGGCCAAATGGCCTCCTTTTGTACTGTAACAATTCTGTGATAAACACCAGCATGGACCACTTGGGCCAAATGACCTGTTTCTGTGAATGTATGTGGAATCCATACCACAAAGAGCTACTGAAACAGAGTCAGATAACACTGCAAGAGGAAAAGAGGAGCATGGAAATGGAGTTTTGATAACTTTGATGGGTTGAATGGCCTTCTGTAATTCTGTAATTTTTATTCTTGTGACCTCCAGCTTCCAGAAAGAACATATATGAACATATAAATTAGGAACAGGAGCAGACTGCTCGGCCGATCGAGCCTGTTCTGCCATTCAATAAGATCATGGCTGACCTGATTATAATCTCAGCCCCACATTCCTGTCTACCCCAATAACCTTTCACCCTTTTGCTTATCAAGAATCTATCCACCTCTGCCATAAAAATATTCAAATACTCTGCTTTCACTGCTTTTTCAGGAAGAGTGTTCCAAAGACTCATGACCCCCCAGTGAAAAAATTTCACCTTCATCTCCGTTTTAAATGGGCAATCCCTTATTTTTAAACAGCAACATCTAGTTCTAGATTCTCCCATAAGAGGAAACATCCTTTCCACATCCACCCTGTCAAGATCCCTCAGGATTTTATTTGTTTCAATCAAGACATGTCTTACTCTTCTAAACTCCAGTGGATACAAGCCCAACTTGTCCAAACTTTCCTCATAAGGCAACTTGCCAATTGCTGGTATTAGCTTAGTAAACTTTCTCTGAACTGCTTCGAATGCATTTACATCCTTCCTTAAACAAGGAGACCAGTACTGCACACAGCACTCCAGATGTGGTCTCGCCAGTGCCCTGTATAACTGAAGCATAACCTCCCTACTTACTTATTCAATTCCCCTCACAATAAATGATAACATTCTATTAACTTCCCTAACTATTCCTGCATACTAGCCTTTCGTGATTTGTGCTCTAGGAAACTCAGATCCCTCTGCATCCTCTCCCCATTTAGCTAACATGCTTCCTTTTTCATTCTTCCTGCCAAAATGGAAAATTTCACATTTGTCCACACTATTTTCCAGACCTTTATCCACTCACTTAACCTACCTATGTTACTTTGTACCCTCCTTACGTCCTCTCCACAACTTACTTTCCGAACTATCATTGTGTCGTCAGCAAATTTAGCAACCATACCTTTGGTTCCTTCATCCAAGTCATTTATATAAATTGTAGAAAGTTGAGGCCCCAGCACTGATCCCTGTTGCACACCACTCATTACATCCCACCAACCAGAAATGAGCCATTTATACCTACTCTCTGCTTCCTGTTAGCTAGTCAAACTTCTGTCTATGCCAATATATTACTCCCCACACCTTTTATTTTCCACAATATCCTTTGATGTGATACCTTATCAAATGCCTTCTGGAAATCTAAGTACAGTACATCCACCAGTTCCCCTTTATCCACAGTACATGTGACTCCTTCAAAGGACTTGAATAAATTGGTTAAACATGTTTTCCCTTTCACAGAACCATGTTGACTCTGCCTGATTGCCTTGAATTTTTCAAAGTGCCCTGCTATAATGTCTTTAATAATAGCTTCTAACATTTTCCCTATGACAAATGTTAAGCCAAAAGGCCTGTAGTGTTCTGCTTTCTGTCTCCCTCCCTTTTTGAATGAAGGAGTTACATTAGCTATTTTCCAATCTAATCAGACACTCCCTGAGTCTGGGGAAGTTTTGGAAAATTAAAACCAATGCATCAACCATCTCACTAGCCACTTCTTTCAAGACCCTAAGATGAAGTCCATCAGGACCCAGGGAATTGTCAGCCCGCAGCTCCAACAATTTGCTCAATACCACTTCCCTGGTGATTGTAATTTTCCTGAGTTCCTGCCTCCTTTCCAGTTCCTGATTTACAGCTAATCCTAGAATGGTACTTGTATCTTCTATAGTGAAGACCGATGCAAAGTACCTGTTCAGTGCATCTGCCATCTCCTTGTTTTCCATTACTAATTCCCCGGACTCTCTTTCTATAGGATCAACACTCACTTTTTTTTTAAACTCATTTCTTACTTAAATATTTATAGAAACTCTTACTACCTGTCTTTCTATTACCAGCTAGCTTTCTCTCATACTCTAATTTTTCCCTCCTTACACATCTTTTTGTCATTCTTTGCAGTTCTTTATATTCTGTCCAGTCTTCTGACCCGCCTTTGCACAATTATATGCTTTTTCTTTAAGTTTGATACTGTCTTCAACTTGTTTAGTTAACCATGGATGGTGGAATTTTTCTTTCTCATATATTCTGTGTATTCTGAAATATCCCTTTAAAAGTCAGCCGCTGCATTTCTACTGACCTATCTCGTAACCTTATTTGCCAGTTCACTTTAGCTAGCTCTTCCTTCATGCCCTCATAATTGTCCTTATTTAAGTTTAAAATACTAATCTTGGGCCCATTCTTCACTCCCTCAAACTGAAAGTAAAATTCAATCATATTATCATCATTGCCACCCAGGAGTGACTTCACTATGAGGTTAGTAATTAACCCTATCTCATTGCACAATACCAGGTCTAATATAGCCTGCTCTCTCGTTGCCTCCAGGATGTGCTGTTCTAAGAAACTATCCCAAAAACATTTTATGAAAAGGAGGAAAGTGAAGGCAGGGGTACCAGCTCGCAGTCTTGTAAACATTACTACCTTTACTGATCCATAAGAAAACCCTCAAACAATCCACATTTTCTCTATTAGAGTCCAGTGGGTCTCTGCCCAATTTAATCCAACTCAACCATTTATAGACTCATAGAAAACTACAGCACAAATTGAGGCCATTCAGCCTATCATGTCTGTGATGGCTCTTTGAAAGAACAGTCATGCTTCGGCCCAAATCCCTGCCTTTTGTCCATAACCCCACAAGTTCCTCAACCTCAAGAACCTGCCCAACTCCCTTTTCAAATTATTTATGGAATTAGCTGCCACCACCTTTTCAGGTCCAGAGTTCCAGATTCCAAAACCTTCCGGTGAACAAAATTCACATCTTCCCTCCAGACTTTTTGCCAATGATTTTGAATCTATGATGTGTACATAATCCAGCAGGGACCCTGGCTGATGATTCCCTCCTGGTTGAAGTACCCTCACTGCTGAGATCAGCAAAGTAGTCACCGTGTGACAAACAGCAGGAGCACACCAGGCAGTCCCTTTACAAACAGAGTCATTGGGAACAGCCCAACCTAAACCGAGCTCAGGCATTGGAAAGTTCAAGTTCATCCTTGTTTCCTCAACCAAGCTAACACAAAATAAATAATTCAAGCTAACTCTGAACACAGCACATTAGTCAGGATGTATCTTATCATCTATCTCCTGTATTCTCGCCTGTCATACTAATGAACTTATTCTGTTCACTCTACTGGCCTCAAATAATATTTGGTGTATAAATTAGATAAGTACCGACCAACAGGATGTAGTGTAATTATTTCCCATCCAATATCAATATGTACTTTCCTCAGACAGTGATTAAAGCTGCCTTGTTATTGTAACTTGAAATCTGAGGAGGACCATCTCTCTCATCTCCATTTAATTCAGTGCAATCACCAAACCTTTAATTATACAACTGAAGAATCACATCTGGATAGCAGCTTATTTGTTCCTATTGGTAAACTTGGTGGGTAGAGAGTTTTACAAATTAGATCACGGCTAATTTTCCAAAAATCCATACTTTAGCCTTTCAATTTATAGACCAATTATCAGATAGAAAAACACCTGGGAGTGTTTGATGGGGACAGTGTAGAGGGAGCTTTACCCTGTATCTAACCCCGTGCTGTACCTGTCCTGGGAGTGTTTGATGGGGACAGTGTAGAGGGAGATTTACTCTGTATCTAACCCCATCCTGTACCTGCCCTTGGGGTGTTTGATGAGGACAGTGTAGAGGGAGCTTTACTCTGTATCTAACCCCGTGCTGTACCTGTCCTGGGAGTGTTTGATGGGGACAGTGTAGAGAGAGCTTTACTCTGTATCTAACCCCGTGCTGTACCTGTCCTGGGAGTGTTTGATGAGGACAGTGTAGAGGGAGCTTTACTCTGTATCTAACCCCGTGCTGTACCTGTCCTGGGAGTGTTTGATGGGGACAGTGTAGAGAGAGCTTTACTCTGTATCTAACCCCGTGCTGTACCTGTCCTGGGAGTGTTTGATGGGGACAGTGTAGAGGGAGCTTTACTCTGTATCTAACCCGTGCTGTACCTGTCCTGGGAGTGTTTGATGGGGACAGTGTAGAGAGAGCTTTACTCTGTATCTAACCCCGTGCTGTACCTGTCCTGGGAGTGTTTGATGGGGACAGTGTAGAGGGAGATTTACTCTGTATCTAACCCCGTGCTGTACCTGTCCTGGGAGTGTTTGATGGGGACAGTGTACAGGGAGCTTTACTCTGTATCTAACCCCGTGCTGTACCTGTCCTGGGAGTGTTTGATGGGGACAGTGAAGAGGGAGCTTTACTCTGTATCTAACCCCGTGCTGTACCTGTCCTGGGAGTGTTTGATGGGGACAGTGTAGAGAGAGCTTTACTCTGTATCTAACCCCGTGCTGTACCTGTCCTGGGAGTGTTTGATGGGGACAGTGTAGAGAGAGCTTTACTCTGTATCTAACCCCGTGCTGTACCTGTCCTGGGAGTGTTTGATGGGGACAGTGTAGAGGGAACTTTACTCTGTAACTAACCCCATGCTGTATCTGTCCTGGGAGTGTTTGATGGAGACAGTGTAGAGGGAACTTTACTCTGTATCTAACCCCGTGCTGTACCTGTCCTGGGAGTGTTTGATGGGGACAGTGAAGAGGGAGATTTACTCTGTATCTAACCCCGTGCTGTACCTGTCCTGGGAGTGTTTGATGGGGACAGTGTAGAGGGAACTTTACTCTGTATCTAACCCCGTGCTGTACCTGTCCTGGGAGTGTTTGATGGGGACAGTGTAGAGGGAGATTTACTCTGTATCTAACCCTGTGCTGTATCTGTCCTGGGAGTGTTTGATGGGGACAGTGTAGAGGGAGCTTTACTCTGTATCTAACCCCGTGCTGTACCTGCCCTGGGAGTGTTTGATGGGGGCTAGTGTAGAGGGAGGTTTACTCTATCTAACCCCGTGCTGTACCTGCCCTGGGAGTGTTTGATGGGGGCTAGTGTAGAGGGAGGTTTACTCTATCTAACCCCGTGCTGTACCTGCCCTGGGAGTGTTTGATGGGGACAGTGTAGAGGGAACTTTACTCTGTAACTAACCCCATGCTGTATCTGTCCTGGGAGTGTTTGATGGGGACAGTGTAGAGGGAACTTTACCCTGTATCTAACCCTGTGCTGTACCTGCCCTGGGAGTGTTTGATGGGGACAGTATAGAGAGAGCTTTACTCTGTATCTAACCCCGTGCTGTACCTGTCCTGGGAGTGTTTGATGGGGACAGTGTAGAGAGAGCTTTACTCTGTATCTAACCCCGTGCTGTACCTGTCCTGGGAGTGTTTGATGGGGACAGTGTAGAGGGAGCTTTACTCTGTATCTAACCCCGTGCTGTACCTGTCCTGGGAGTGTTTGATGGGGACAGTGTAGAGGGAGCTTTACTCTGTATCTAACCCCGTGCTGTACCTGTCCTGGGAGTGTTTGATGGGGACAGTAAATGCAAAATAAAGGCAGAAAGAATTGTTCTTTCACCTTGTAGATCTTGATTAATATAAGGAAGTAAACCGCAATGGTGGCAACAAATTCTTAACAAATTTATCCATTTTCTCTGCTCAACCTGACAGTGATTGGAGAAACACAAAGACTAGATTCTTGAAAGCTGAATTGGATTTGTAATGTGCACAGGAAATGTGACAAGTAAAGGTGACCCGTGAAGATGTGTGTCATTTAGTGAGTGTGAAGAGGTGTGTGTCTAACATCTATCAAATCCCTTGTGTGTCTGGTCTGCGATATTCCTTCAGAAGCTGTGAAAGAGTAAAGCGTGTTGCAGAATCAAGTTTACTTGCTTGTTCCCTAAGGGGGCAGTTGACTTGTCAGATTATTTCTCAACGCTGTCTCTCTGAGTGTGTTGCAAGTGAGCTGACAGCCAAAGGGGTTGGAAAGAGGCGGGTGAGGCTTGGGGTGGCGGCAGAGAAAGAGACAGACAACACATGAATGTCTCAGTGAATCTGTCTGCCGCAGACTGCCCAGGTGAATAGATGGGAGGGTCTACAGACACCAGCAAGCCACCTCGATCATAACACGGCCTCAACATTTATCACAGGGAAGAAGTGAAATTGGAGACAGAGCAATACCTTGAGCATTAAAGGCTGTATTGTGAGTTAATCTTCAGTCTGTTTCCTCTCCTCCTCTCCTGAAATTACTAGAAATCAGGAATTCTTGTCCATAAAAGACTGTGGATGCTGGAGGATGATTGAAGTTTTAGATTGATAGGTTTTTGTTGGACAGCAGTGTCCAGGCCTATGGAGCTAAGGCAGGTAAATGGAGTTAAGATACAGATCAAGCCATGATCTCAATGAATGGCAGAACAGGTTCAAGGGGCTGAATGGTCTCTGCTGTTCCTAAGGTATTGACTTCTTCTTGGAAAACAGCCCCATGAGTGCTCAGTGCCTCCCCATGTGGTTATTGTTTGTGTATAAGTCTGGGAAGGCTTATTAAAATTCAATTAACTCAGGAAGAATCAGGAGGAACGCTGGATGTACCTAGACTCATTCCCCCACTGAATGAACTGACTTTAAAAAAAAAATTCTTTCTTGGGATGTGGGTGTTTCTGGCTGGGTCAGCATTTATGTCTATCCCTAATTTCCCTTGAGAAGGTGTTGGTGAGCTGCTTTTTTACATAGTCCTTCCTGGTGGTTACGTTCCATTTGAACCTCCTCTTGAGCTTCTGCAATTGGTGTGGTGTTAAGTACACCCACAGTCTAAGCTAGGAGAGGCTTATGAAATGTGATTTAATTGTCAGGACAAATCCTCATTTGCAAACGCCTTGTATTTTGAATTGGAAAACCCATGTGATGGGCTAAGGCCTCAGAGTGTAGGACTGTACTAAGACTGGAAAGGATCAGCGAGAATCTAGAGTTGTTTCCTCGATGCACTTAGCGTTGTTAGAGGCAGAGTTATTTCAGGGAATGAATATTTAATGCCAAGCTGTAAAAAAAGAGCATTAACCAATTGAAGCAGAATGGCTAGAAATGGCTTTGGAAATTATAGGCTTTAGCTCAACAGCAAGACAACAACTCGTATTTATATAGTTCCTTTGCTTGTAATAAAGGGCAAGAGTACCCCCCCCCGCCCCCGTTGGGGGGGATGTTGAAGTGTGGGCACTGGTGGGTGGGCCTCCGATTGGGGCTGCCATTTCACGTGGGCGGACCAGTTAAGGCCTGTTCAGCGTGATGTCCACACGGAAGCGCCGTGCTCTCCCTGTGTGGGGGTGGGGTGGGGGGGGGTGGTGGGTGTGGGGAAGAACTCCCTAAACCCGAAAGTGCCCTCTTTGGCGCATGTGCACGAAAGAGTGCACTCATCTCCCTGAGGCTAAGTGCAGCCTCGGGGAGATTGCTTCTCCTGTCAAAAATAGTTTTTTTAAAAATTCCCTGACATGTCCCCTCATGTGACACTGTCACATTGAGTTGGGACGTGGCCATAATTTTAAACAAAAACTTTAAATAAATTTTTAAAAACCTGCATGAAACCTCAGCCCGCCCGTGGATGAGGTTTTGTGCTTTTTCTAATTCCCGGCCTGCCCACTAACCTTAAGGTCCATTCATTAGTTTAATGACTCTGTCTATGGCCTCAATTGGCCATTGACCGGTCAGCGGGCACACAGCTGATTCTGCTGCGCCCCTGCCTACCGGGAAATTTAAATGGAGCGCAGTAATGTCAGGAGTTCCGCCCGATGTCACCGCGCGTCATTTTACACATCGGCAAACGGGGGGGGGGGTGGGGGGTGGGGCCCACTCACTGATGGGAAAATCCTGCCCAAAGTATCCCAGGAAGCCGCAACGGTTGAGGAAGATGTTGTAAACTCCCACACAAAGGGCCGGATTTAGCCAGCCCGACGTGGCTCTTGCCACCGCTCGGGGGAGGCCTGATTGCATTAATGGTCATCACCCTCAGGCCACCTCCAGGGTTCAGCTACCCACCCACCGAGAGCTGCTGGCATTCAGAGCACTTTCAATGCTCACCCCCCTCTCCCCGCAACTCCCCCAGCCTTCCAATGTTGGATCTCTTGGTATCAGGCCCCCAGGAGACCACCGACAGAGCTGGCGGGTGTTTGCTACGTGGCCTTCGAGAGATGTGGGAGAGCTGTGCAGCCTCCATTTAACCCCTGAGGCACCTGCTAAATTGCAGCGGGCCCAGGGATAATGGGTGTCGATTGGCTTATTAATGAACCCAACTGACAACCTGCTGGTGGTGCTGTGGATCCTGCGTCAGCCCCTTCCACCTCCTGATTTAATTGGGGAGGTTTACCCACCATCGGGAGACTGTCACGGGGCCAACCCGTGGTTAAGTGGGCGCAGCCGCCGTGTTTCCTGCCAATGATGAGGCTGCGTTAAATCCAGTCCAATGTGCCAATTCTGGAGGTTTCCCATTTTCCTTCAGTACAAAGGCACACACAGGACTCCAGCCATTTGGCTGAAGTGTCCCACGTGCAAGTGTGGGAACTGTTTCACTCAGCACAGGACCCTCACTAAATGACCCCGAGGTAAATAACTGACCATCAGTTTTATTGGACATGTTGACTGTGGGGAAATTGGGACGGTGCACTCCATAAATTTGGAGGGTTGGTTCCAGTGGACCTGCCTCACATCTAAAGCTTTTAGGATTTTAGGAGGGGGAGAAGACTGAGAGGCGTGCGGGGGGGGGTGATATGAAGGGGTAAGGTGCAGGGGTGCTGGGGGGTAAGGTGCAGGGGTGTGGGGGTAAGGTGCAAGGGTGTGGGGGGTAAGGTGCAGGGGTGTGGGGGGTAAGGTGCAGGGGTGCTGGGGGGTAAGGTGCAGGGGTGCTGGGGGGTAGGGTGCAGGGGTGCTGGGGGGTAAGGTGCAGGGGTGCTGGGGGGTAAGGTGCAGGGGTGTGGGGATAAGGTGCAGGGGTGTGGGGTAAGGTGCAGGGGTACGGGGGGTAGGTTGCAGGGGTGCTGGGGGGTAAGGTGCAGGGGTGCTGGGGGGTAAGGTGCAGGGTGTGGGGGGTAAGGTGCAGGGGTGTGGGGGTAAGGTGCAGGGGTGCTGGGAGGTAAGGTGCAGGGGTGTGGGGGTAAGGTGCAGGGGTGCTGGGGGTAAGGTGCAGGGGTGTGGGGGGTAAGGTGCAGGGTGTGGGGGTAAGGTGCAGGGTGTGGGGGTAAGGTGCAGGGGTGTGGGGGTAAGGTGCAGGGGTGTGGGGGTAAGGTGCAGGGGTGTGGGGATAAGGTGCAGGGGTGCTGGGGGGTAAGGTGCAGGGTGTGGGGGTAAGGTGCAGGGGTGCTGGGGGGTAAGGTGCAGGGGTGTGGGGAGTAAGGTGCAGGGGTGCTGGGGGGTAAGGTGCAGGGGTGTGGGGGTAAGGTGCAGGGTGTGGGGGGTAAGGTGCAGGGGTGTGGGGGTAAGGTGCAGGGGTGCTGGGGGTAAGGTGCAGGGGTGCTGGGGGTAAGGTGCAGGGGTGCTGGGGGTAAGGTGCAGGGTTGCTGGGGGGTAAGGTGCAGGGGTGCTGGGGGGTAAGGTGCAGGGGTGTGGGGGGTAAGGTGCAGGGGTGTGGGGGGTAAGGTGCAGGGGTGTGGGGGTAAGGTGCAGGGGTGCTGGGGGGTAAGGTGCAGGGGTGTGGGGGTAAGGTGCAGGGGTGCTGGGGGGTAAGGTGCAGGGGTGCTGGGGGGTAAGGTGCAGGGGTGCTGGGGGGTAGGGTGCAGGGGTGCTGGGGGGTAAGGTGCAGGGGTGTGGGGGGTAAGGTGCAGGGGTGCTGGGGGGTAAGGTGCAGGGGTGCTGGGGGGTAAGGTGCAGGGGTGCTGGGGGGTAGGGTGCAGGGGTGCTGGGGGGTAAGGTGCAGGGGTGCTGGGGGGTAAGGTGCTGGGGTGCTGGGGGGTAAGGTGCAGGGGTGCTGGGGGGTAGGGTGCAGGGGTGTGGGGGTAAGGTGCAGGGGTGCTGGGGGGTAGGGTGCAGGGGTGCTGGGGGGTAAGGTGCAGGGGTGCTGGGGGGTAAGGTGCAGGGGTGCTGGGGGGTAAGGTGCAGGGGTGCTGGGGGGTAAGGTGCAGGGGTGCTGGGGGGTAGGGTGCAGGGGTGTGGGGGTAAGGTGCAGGGTGTGGGGGTAAGGTGCAGGGGTGCTGGGGGGTAAGGTGCAGGGGTGCTGGGGGTAAGGTGCAGGGGTGTGGGGGGGTAAGGTGCAGGGGTGTGGGGGTAAGGTGCAGGGGTGTGGGGGTAGGGTGCAGGGGTGCTGGGGGGTAAGGTGCAGGGGTGCTGGGGGTAAGGTGCAGGGGTGTGGGGGTAGGGTGCAGGGGTGCTGGGGGTAGGGTGCAGGGGTGCTGGGGGGTAAGGTGCAGGGGTGCTGGGGGTAAGGTGCAGGGGTGCTGGGGGTAAGGTGCAGGGGTGCTGGGGGGTAGGGTGCAGGGGTGCTGGGGGTAAGGTGCAGGGGTGCTGGGGGGTAAGGTGCAGGGGTGTGGGGGTAAGGTGCAGGGGTGTGGGGGGTAAGGTGCAGGGGTGCTGGGGGGTAAGGTGCAGGGGTGCTGGGGGGTAAGGTGCAGGGGTGCTGGGGGGTAAGGTGCAGGGGTGCTGGGGGGTAAGGTGCAGGGGTGCTGGGGGGTAAGGTGCAGGGGTGCTGGGGGGTAAGGTGCAGGGGTGCTGGGGGGTAAGGTGCAGGGGTGTGGGGGTAAGGTGCAGGGGTGTGGGGGGTAAGGTGCAGGGTGTGGGGGGTAAGGTGCAGGGGTGTGGGGGGTAGGGTGCAGGGGTGTGGGGGTTAGGGTGCAGGGGTGTGGGGGGTAAGGTGCAGGGTGTGGGGGTAAGGTGCAGGGGTGTGGGGGGTAGGGTGCAGGGGTGTGGGGGGTAGGGTGCAGGGGTGCTGGGGGGTAGGGTGCAGGGGTGTGGGGGGTAAGGTGCAGGGGTGTGGGGGTAAGGTGCAGGGTGTGGGGGGTAAGGTGCAGGGGTGTGGGGGTAAGGTGCAGGGGTGCTGGGGGTAAGGTGCAGGGGTGCTGGGGGTAAGGTGCAGGGGTGCTGGGGGTAAGGTGCAGGGTTGCTGGGGGGTAAGGTGCAGGGGTGCTGGGGGGTAAGGTGCAGGGGTGTGGGGGGTAAGGTGCAGGGGTGTGGGGGGTAAGGTGCAGGGGTGTGGGGGTAAGGTGCAGGGGTGCTGGGGGGTAAGGTGCAGGGGTGTGGGGGTAAGGTGCAGGGGTGCTGGGGGGTAGGGTGCAGGGGTGTGGGGGTAAGGTGCAGGGGTGCTGGGGGGTAGGGTGCAGGGGTGCTGGGGGGTAAGGTGCAGGGGTGCTGGGGGGTAAGGTGCAGGGGTGTGGGGGGTAAGGTGCAGGGGTGCTGGGGGGTAAGGTGCAGGGGTGCTGGGGGGTAAGGTGCAGGGGTGCTGGGGGGTAGGGTGCAGGGGTGTGGGGGTAAGGTGCAGGGTGTGGGGGTAAGGTGCAGGGGTGCTGGGGGGTAATGTGCAGGGGTGCTGGGGGTAAGGTGCAGGGGTGTGGGGGGTAAGGTGCAGGGGTGTGGGGGTAAGGTGCAGGGGTGTGGGGGTAAGGTGCAGGGTGTGGGGGTAAGGTGCAGAGGTGCTGGGGGGTAAGGTGCAGGGGTGCTGGGGGTAGGGTGCAGGGGTGCTGGGGGTAAGGTGCAGGGGTGCTGGGGGTAAGGTGCAGGGGTGCTGGGGGGTAGGGTGCAGGGATGCTGGGGGTAAGGTGCAGGGGTGCTGGGGGTAAGGTGCAGGGGTGCTGGGGGTAAGGTGCAGGGGTGCTGGGGGGTAAGGTGCAGGGGTGCTGGGGGCAAGGTGCAGGGGTGCTGGGGGGTAGGGTGCAGGGGTGTGGGGGTAGGGTGCAGGGGTGCTGGGGGGTAAGGTGCAGGGGTGCTGGGGGTAAGGTGCAGGGGTGTGGGGGTAGGGTGCAGGGGTGCTGGGGGTAGGGTGCAGGGGTGCTGGGGGGTAAGGTGCAGGGGTGCTGGGGGTAAGGTGCAGGGGTGCTGGGGGTAAGGTGCAGGGGTGCTGGGGGGTAGGGTGCAGGGGTGTGGGGGTAAGGTGCAGGGGTGCTGGGGGGTAAGGTGCAGGGGTGTGGGGGTAAGGTGCAGGGGTGTGGGGGGTAAGGTGCAGGGGTGCTGGGGGGTAAGGTGCAGGGGTGCTGGGGGTAAGGTGCAGGGGTGCTGGGGGGTAAGGTGCAGGGGTGCTGGGGGGTAAGGTGCAGGGGTGCTGGGGGGTAAGGTGCAGGGGTGCTGGGGGGTAAGGTGCAGGGGTGCTGGGGGGTAAGGTGCAGGGGTGCTGGGGGGTAAGGTGCAGGGGTGTGGGGTAAGGTGCTGGGGTGTGGGGGTAAGGTGCAGGGGTGTGGGATAAGGTGCTGGGGTGCTGGGGGGTAGGGTGCAGGGGTGCTGGGGGGTAAGGTGCAGGGGTGTGGGGGTAAGGTGCAGGGGTGCTGGGGGGTAAGGTGCAGGGGTGCTGGGGGTAGGGTGCAGGGTTGTTGGGGGTAAGGTGCAGGGGTGTGGGGGTAAGGTGCAGGGGTGCTGGGGGGTAAGGTGCAGGGGTGCTGGGGGGTAGGGTGCAGGGTTGCTGGGGGTAGGGTGCAGGGGTGCTGGGGGGTAGGGTGCATGGGTGCTGGGGGTAGGGTGCAGGGTGTGGGGGTAAGGTGCAGGGGTGTGGGGGGTAAGGTGCAGGGGTGCTGGGGGGTAAGGTGCAGGGGTGCTGGGGGGTAGGGTGCAGGGGTGCTGGGGGTAGGGTGCAGGGTGTGGGGGTAAGGTGCAGGGGTGCTGGGGGGTAAGGTGCAGGGGTGTGAGGGGTAAGGTGCAGGGGTGCTGGGGGGTAAGGTGCAGGGGTGTGGGGGGTAAGGTGCAGGGGTGCTGGGGGGTAAGGTGCAGGGGTGTGGGGGGTAAGGTGCAGGGGTGTGGGGTAAGGTGCAGGGGTGCTGGGGGGTAGGGTGCAGGGGTGCTGGGGGGTAGGGTGCAGGGGTGCTGGGGGGTAGGGTGCAGGGGTGCTGGGGGGTAAGGTGCAGGGGTGGGGGGTAAGGTGCAGGTGTGGGGGGTAAGGTGCAGGGGTGCTGGGGGGTAAGGTGCAGGTGTGGGGGGTAAGGTGCAGGGTCTGGGGGGTAAGGTGCAGGGTCTGGGGGGTAAGGTGCAGGGTCTGGGGGGTAAGGTGCCGGGGTGTGGGGGGTAAGGTGCAGGGTCTGGGGGGTAAGGTGCAGGGGTGTGGGGGGTAAGGTGCAGGGTCTGGGGGGTAAGGTGCAGGGGTGCTGGGGGGTAAGGTGCAGGGGTGCTGGGGGGTAAGGTGCAGGGGTGCTGGGGGTAAGGTGCAGGGGTGCTGGGGGGTAAGGTGCAGGGTGTGGGGGTAAGGTGCAGGGGTGCTGGGGGGTAAGGTGCAGGTGTGCTGGGGGGTAGGGTGCAGGGGTGTGGGGGTAAGGTGCAGGGGTGCTGGGGGGTAGGGTGCAGGGGTGCTGGGGGGTAAGGTGCAGGGGTGCTGGGGGGTAGGGTGCAGGGGTGTGGGGGTAAGGTGCAGGGTGTGGGGGTAGGGTGCAGGGGTGTGGGGGTAAGGTGCAGGGGTGTGGGGGGTAAGGTGCAGGGGTGTGGGGGGTAAGGTGCAGGGGTGTGGGGGGTAGGGTGCAGGGGTGTGGGGGTTAGGGTGCAGGGGTGTGGGGGGTAAGGTGCAGGGTGTGGGGGTAAGGTGCAGGGGTGTGGGGGGTAGGGTGCAGGGGTGTGGGGGGTAGGGTGCAGGGGTGCTGGGGGGTAGGGTGCAGGGGTGTGGGGGGTAGGGTGCAGGGGTGTGGGGGGTAAGGTGCAGGGGTGCTGGGGGGGTAGGGTTCAGGGGTGCTGGGCGTAAGGTGCAGGGGTGTGGGGGTAAGGTGCAGGGGTGCTGGGGGGTAGGGTGCAGGGGTGTGGGGGTAAGGTGCAGGGGTGTGGGGGGTAGGGTGCAGGGGTGTGGGGGGTAGGGTGCAGGGGTGCTGGGGGGTAGGGTGCAGGGGTGTGGGGGGTAGGGTGCAGGGGTGTGGGGGGTAAGGTGCAGGGGTGCTGGGGGGTAGGGTTCAGGGGTGCTGGGCGTAAGGTGCAGGGGTGTGGGGGTAGGGTGCAGGGGTGCTGGGGGGTAGGGTGCAGGGGTGTGGGGGGGAGGGTGCAGGGGTGTGGGGGGTAGGGTGCAGGGGTGTGGGGGGTAGGGTGCAGGGGTGTGGGGGTAAGGTGCAGGGGTGCTGGGGGGTGGGGTGCAGGGGTGTGGGGGGTAAGGTGCAGGGGTGCTGGGGGGTGGGGTGCAGGGGTGCTGGGGGGTGGGGTGCAGGGGTGCTGGGGGGTGGGGTGCAGGGGTGTGGGGGTAAGGTGCAGGGGTGCTGGGGGGTAAGGTGCAGGGGTGCTGGGGGGTAAGGTGCAGGAGTGCTGGGGGGTAAGGTGCAGGGGTGCTGGGGGGTAAGGTGCAGGGGTGCTGGGGGGTAAGTTGCAGGGGTGTGGGGGTAAGGTGCAGGGTGTGGGGGTAAGGTGCAGGGGTGTGGGGGTAAGGTGCAGGGGTGCTGGGCTGCTGGTCCAACCTTAAGGTTGGCAGGTCAGCCTGAAGCCCCGTTGGTGAATAGATACAACATGAAACCTCATCCAGCGGCAGGATGAGGCTTCATGTGCGATTTAAAATTTTTAATAAAATTATTATGTTAATTATGAACATGTCCCATCTCACATGACATTGTCACATGAGGGGGACATGTTAGGGAATTTCTTTTTCTCTATTTTTAATATTTTTAAAAGTGTCAGCGATCTCCCTGAGACAGCACTTAGCCTCAGGGAGGTGTGCGCTCTATCGTGCGCATGTGCGAAAGAGCGGACTCTCGCTTTTGGGGAATTCCCCCCCCCACCACCCACCCCCCCACCCCCCCCCCCCGCCCCCGCACACAGGGAGCACATTGGCTCACCCATGTAAAATGGCGGCGGGACCCACTTCTCCAGCGGGCATAGGCTCCCCGCCCAACAGGCAGAAAATTCTGCCCCATATCTTCTCGGCATCTCCCTCACACACACACAAAATCACACACACACACACATACAAACACACACATACAAACACACACATACAAACACACACACACACACACACACACATACAAACACACACATACAAACACACACACATACAAACACACACATACAAACACACACACACACACAAACTCACACACACACACATACAAACACACACACACATACAAACACACACACACATACAAACACACACATACAAACACACACACACACACACAAACTCACACACACACATACAAACACACACACATACAAACACACACACATACACACACACAAACTAACACACACACAAACTCACACACACAAACACGCACACACACACACACAAACTCACACACACTGAGTACACTTGTACACACATACATACACACACACAAACAAACTCACACACACAAACTCACACACACAAACACACACACAAACTCACACACACACACACAAACTCACACACACACACAAACTCACACACACACACACACACACACACACACACACACACAAACAAGCACACAAACCAACACTCTCACACTTGCACAAGTGCACACACACACATAAAGCACTGCTGAAGACCGTGCAGACTGTAGGGGCAGAATTTTAGGGTCAGCAGGCAGTCGTGAATAGCAAGCCCAGCGAGCGGCCGGGAATGGACCACCGACCACGATCAGCCCGCGACCTGTGATTTCACGCTGGCCAATTAACGGCCTGAAAGGCGCACTGAAAAGGGCGGGGGCAGGAGAGGGCGAGTGCTCGAGTCGGCGCTGGTGTCCGGGAGCGCCGAAGGAAAGCTCTCTGAGGGCAGACAGCTTCAGGGAGCTGGCGAATTTAAAGTCAATAAAAACAGAAAGTTAAAATAGGGGAAAAATTGTCCATGCATCAGAACAAGACACCTCAACAGACGGATAATGAAAATATTTTCAAAGCATTTTAATCTTTTTTTTTAATTAATCGCGGACACCTCATCCCACCCTTGGAGGAGGTCTCCTCAAAAATGCAAAGGTCAGCAGGGCTGATTCAGCTGCCCATTGAGACGGGCAGTGAAAAATCGCCATAAGTTGCTACTTTAATGGTCTTAACAGGCCCCTTAATTGTCAGCGGGTGCGGTGCTGAATCTTGCGCGCGTCCGCCGAATGAAATATCGCACGATGGTGTCAGGATACTCACCCGACGCCTGTGTGTGCTGCTTCACGCTCGAGCGTGTCGGGCACAAACCCACACACCGAGCGCAAAGTTCTACCCTAGATGTACCACAGCTACCATTTAGACAGTTAAGGTTCCAGCTTGTCTTTCAGAGTTCCAAAGTATGTAAACATAATTCCACTTTAGTTACCGCACAAGTACACTGGAAAATAAAAAGGTCTCAAATGAGCTGTAATGTCCCTTACTGGAACAAGCCTGTCAACGTGAATATCATTTCACAACAAGAGCTCTTCAAAATTGGCAACTTCCAACTTGTGTTGACTCTAGGCAACAGCAACTTGCATTTATATAGCACCTTTTATTTGGTAAACTGTCACAAGGTACTTCACAGGGACAACTGTCTAAATTTGACTCCAAAAATTAAAGTTGGCCTGAAGCTTGACTAAGAAGTAGGTTTTAAAGAGAGGGGTGGAGAGGGTTATAGAGGGAATTCCAGAGCTGCCAGTGGTGGAGCAATTAGCATAGAGGATGTGCATGAGGCCAGAGGAGTGCAGAGATTTGAGATGGTTATTGGACTGTAAGAGATTACAGAGATAGGGAGCAGTGAGATCACTGAGTGTTGCTGGACTGAGGGAGAAGAGGGTTGATAGGTGAACAGGAGTTAGGATACGGACAGCAGAGTTTTGGATGAACTCAATTTTAGGTAGGTTGCAAGGTGGGAGGTTGACTGTTCCAACGCTCTCCTGATCAAGTCCAGAGTGCAACACATTGGAGCCATAGTAGCAGAGAGTCCGCTTAGGACTTAATGAGTTAACCTCTCCTTGTCCCAAAGGCACACACTCTAGGTGGGATATGATCCCACGCCAGAATATACCTTATGTAAGAGTGTCATTAGACAAAGATCAGAAGTGGATTTCTGGTGGATTGTATTCCCTTCTCTCATCTTGAAGGTTGAGACCAGCTATGATTTCTTGATTTCTGTCACTTGGTGCTGCCTCACGTCCAACACACTCAGTCAACTTATGTTGCAAATCAGAAAAAGGGATTTGAGAAATGGAGATCAGGACTGATATACAATCTAGAGTCCCAAGTGTTTCTGCCTCCTAGGATATACAGTATTGGTGTTCTAGGGATTATATGTAATTCTCACCTCAGTCAGACTACAGAGAGCTTTCAGGAGCATGACATCATCTGGGAAAGCTCCATCCCTTAGCTGTCTGCTCAATTTTTGCTTACACAGTTCTTTCCATTTATTTTGTTCTCCAATAATAAAATATATCATACACCCATGTTACCTGTGAGGAAAGAAATTGAAGTAAAGAAATGAAGGGGGGGGGGGGGCGGGGGGAATGAGGAGAGAGGAACAAAGCTTCATTATGTATTCTTGGCTGAGAGTCCAGACACCCTTTAAAGTACTAAAACGCCTGAGTCCCAGAGAAAAAGTTGCTTGATTGTCAGTTCTGGCTCTCTGATCTATGCTCTCAATTGTACAATATTCATTTACAAAAGACAAAGAGGTTTCAAGTGCTTTCAGTTTCAGCTATTGATACTTCAAAGGGTCTGGCTGATTGACACTTTTATTGGTCTGTAGTAAAAAGAAGACTTTTTTAAGAAAGTGTAAAGTTATCAATGATTGATTTTTTAAAGCTTTTTATACACATCCTAATGGCATTGGTATAGTGGGTAAATGGGTAAGGAAGTGCTATAGCTTGGCATGGGGGACATAAAGTGCCATAAGGGTGATTTGGGGGGTAGCTTGGCATGGGGGACGAGGGGCCAAAATGTGGCTGGTGGGGCATGGTATAGCATAGATGGGGCACGTGTGGAAGGTGAGGGGTGACGGCTGGAGGGCCTTACTTGTTTTTATTATGAAGGCTGCCTTGGCACCCGCTAGGCCCAGTCGCTCCCTCTGCACATTTTCCTGGGCTGGCTGGCCTAACGGCAGCCTGCGCCCGGCCCCTAACAATGAAAATCCCGACTACACCACCCACCCACCCCCCCCCCACCCCCACCACGCACCCCCCACCCCCCCCGAGACGGGTGGGCTGAGCCAGGAATATTCCTGATCCCCACTACCCACCTCAAGGATGAAAATCCAGCCCAGAGAGAGGGAGAGACACAGGTAGGAGCGAGGAACAAGGTTGAGAGCGGGGGAAGAGTGTGGGAGAGATAGAAAGGAGGAAGAAAGTCACAAAGACAGAAAGGAAGACAGTGAGAGAAACATACAAACACATAGACTGAAAGATAGACAGATCGAGGCAGGCAGAACCAGAGAGAGAGAGACATAAAAGAGAAAAAAATTGAGCAAGCAAAAAAACTGAAAATTGAACAAGAGAAAAAGAAAGGAATACTTTGATGCCAGTTTGCCTATGGTGCAGCCTATGGTACCAATAGTGAGACTAAAGGAAATGACGAAAGGCAGCATCATAGATATAAACCCACCAGGAGGTGGGGGTAGGGTGCTGGTGGTGCGCAGGTCTCACCGGATTGGAGAGGAGGAACAGGACTCACATCTAGAGTCTGCTCAATGTTGACAGGTCTATTTGTCCCTGCCTGCAAAGGGGAAAGGTTTTTCCCTTGCCCAGCAACATTACTGACCTTGAGCCAAACAGAAAGTAATGAAAGGACAGGTGAGCTGTGTGAACGCACACAGTACAAATAAGCCTGAGTGCAGGTAAATTTCAGGGGCTTGAAAGATCTCTCCCTGAACTCATTCAGCTGCTCAGCATTCCTATTACAATGAGTGATCCTGCTTCTGTTTGGCCTACTTTCTTCTGTGCACCTGCACAAACAGACACTTGTGTAGTCTGCCCTGATCATCTTGCCAGGGCATTTTTCAACGTGAATTCAAAGCTCTAACAATTGTTGTCCTTCCAGCATCACTCAGAGCTCACAGGACAGAATTAAACAGCTGCAGCATAAAGGGAGCCTTTTGTTAACACATTTGGAGGAATTGATCACCAAAAAAGAGAACCCCAAGTTGCACCTTCAATAGGCACAAGTCTGAGAATGGGGGAATTCTAACTCAAAAATGCCCTTAATGCTGCATTTTCTTTTCTAAATTCTTAAGAATTTAAAATTACATCAAATTTGTTTCTCCAGCAGTATTCTGCCATTTTGTTTTCCATACCTTAAGACTGTTCTGCTGATGTCAAAGATGGAAAGTAGTATCATGGACTTTAGGATTAAACGTTGGACCCAATCAAGACTCGCTCAGCCACTCCCCCTCCCCAAACACACCGATGTCCCCAAATCATAGAAATCATAGAAACCGGGAGCAGGAGGAGGCCATTCAGCCCTTCAAGCCTGCTCCACCGTTCAATATGATCATGGCTGATCCTCTATCTCAACGCCACATTTCTGCTTTCTCTCCACACCTCATGATGCCCCTAATATCCAAAAATTTATCAATTTCTTTCTTGAATACACTCAGTGACCCGGCCTCCTCTGCTGTCTGTGGGAGAGAATTCCACAGGTTGATCACCCTCTGAGTAAAGAAATTTTTCTTCATCTCAGTCCTAAATGGCCTGCCCCATATCCTGAGACACTGGCTCCTGGTTCAAGGCTCCCCAACCAGGGGTAACATCCTCCTAAAAAACACCAACCACTCCCCCACAAAAATACCAACCTTCCCCCCCAAAAATATTGAGCCTCCACCCCCAAAGCCACATAGATGCCCAACTTACCTCAAGAATTGAAAGGAAAATATTCCCAGACTTTTTCCCCTGCATTTTGAGGATATTTTTGGAAGAAGAATCTCTTAGGGTTTAATCTCTTAACAGATGAAATGAGTATGAGTGAGGATCATCTTTCAACAGCTCTATCCAGGCACAGGTCTGAATACTGACTAATCCATCCTTCATTAAAAGCCCAACACTGAACCCTGCATCTAAAATGTGAACATTCACTGGCAGGATCTTCAAATTCAATCAGAATTGATTGATAAGATACAAGAGTTTTTAATAAAGCAGGAAGTGTGCAATATGATTCCGCACCTGAGTTCATATTATTTAACCCAGGCAATGCTATAGGTTCCACTCATAGACACAACTAACCATCTAAGCAAATAAAGCAACAAATTAACCATCTAAATATCCCATCAAACAATAACTATTGAAACTAACTGAGCTTCCTGAAAACTAAGCTAACCATTTAATCAAAAGCTAAAAAGATTCAACAACCAGATAAGTTAGCCATTTGATCAAACATTTAACAACCAAACTAACCATCCATTTAATCAAATACCAAGCAAAATTAACTATCTAATCGAACAATCTAAAAATGTAAAGATAAATCCAACAACCAAAGCAGCCATAAGGTAAATATCTAACATGTAAATAAGCCATCTATCTAAGTATCTTACCAAGCAATTAAACCAAAAATTTAAACAACTGAATCTCAAACCAAACAAGCCAATTATCTAAAAACAAAAAAACTGCGGATGCTGAAAATCCAAAACAAAAACAGAATTACCTGGAAAAACTCAGCAGGTCTGGCAGCATCGGCGGAGAAGAAAAGAGTTGACGTTTCGAGTCCTCATGACCCTTCGACAGAACTTGAGTTCGAGTCCAAGAAAGAGTTGAAATATAAGCTGGTTTAAGGTGTGTGGGGGGGTGCGGAGAGAGAGAGAGAGAGAGAAGTGGAGGGGGGGTGTGGTTGTAAGGACAATCAAGCAGTGATAGAAGCAGATCATCAAAAGATGTCAACAACAATAGAACAAAAGAACACATAGGTGTTAAAGTTGGTGATATTATCTAAACGAATGGATGGTAGGGCACTCAAGGTATAGCTCTAGTGGGGGTGGGGAGAGCATAAAAGATTTTAAGATATTTAAAAATAATGAAAATAGGTGGGAAAAGAAAAATCTATATAATTTATTGGAAAGAAAAGGAAGGGGGAAACAGAAAGGGGGTGGGGATGGGGGAGGGAGCTCATGACCTAAAGTTGTTGAATTCAATATTTAGTCCGGAAGGCTGTAAAGTGCCTAGTCGGAAGATGAGGTGTTGTTCCTCCAGTTTGCGTTGGGCTTCACTGGAACAATGCAGCAAGCCAAGGACAGACATGTGGGCAAGAGAGCAGGGTGGAGTGTTAAAATGGCAAGCGACAGGGAGGTTTGGGTCATTCTTGCGGACAGACCGCAGGTGTTCTGCAAAGCGGTCGCCCAGTTTACGTTTGGTCTCTCCAATGTAGAGGAGACCACATTGGGAGCAACGAATGCAGTAGACTAAGTTGGGGGAAATGCAAGTGAAATGCTGCTTCACTTGAAAGGAGTGTTTGGGCCCTTGGACGGTGAGGAGAGAGGAAGTGAAGGGGCGGGTGTTGCATCTTTTGCGTGGGCATGGGGAGGTGCCATAGGAGGGGGTTGAGGAGTAGGGGGTGATGGAGGAGTGGACCAGGGTGTCCCGGAGGGAGCGATCCCTACGGAATGCCGATAGGGGGGTGAAGGGAAGATGTGTTTGGTGGTGGCATCATGCTGGAGTTGGCGGAAATGGCGGAGGATGATCCTTTGAATGCGGAGGCTGGTGGGGTGATAAGTGAGGACAAAGGGGACCCTATCATGTTTCTGGGAGGGAGGAGAAGGCGTGAGGGCGGATGCGCGGGAGATGGGCCAGACATGGTTGAGGGCCCTGTCAACGACCGTGGGTGGAAAACCTCGGTTAAGGAAGAAGGAGGACATGTCAGAGGAACTGTTTTTGAAGGTAGCATCATCGGAACAGATGCGACGGAGGCGAAGGAACTGAGAGAATGGGATGGAGTCCTTACAGGAAGCGGGGTGTGAGGAGCTGTAGTCGAGGTAGCTGTGGGAGTCGGTGTGTTTGTAATGGATATTGGTGGACAGTCTATCACCAGAGATTGAGACAGAGAGGTCAAGGAAGGGAAGGGAAGTGTCAGAGATGGACCACGTGAAAATGATGGAGGGGTGGAGATTGGAAGCAAAATTAATAAATTTTTCCAAGTCCTGACGAGAGCATGAAGTGGCACCGAAGTAATCATTGATGTACCGGAGAAAGAGTTGTGGAAGGGGGCCGGAGTAGGACTGGAACAAGGAATGTTCCACATACCCCGTAAAGAGACAGGCATAGCTGGGGCCCATGCGGGTACCCATAGCCACACCTTTTGTTTGGAGGAAGTGAGAGGAGTTGAAGGAGAAATTGTTCAGCGTGAGAACAAGTTCAGCCAGATGGAGGAGAGTAGTGGTGGATGGGGATTGTTCGGGCCTCTGTTCGAGGAAGAAGCTAAGGACCCTCAGACCATCCTGGTGGGGGATGGAGGTGTAGAGGGATTGGACGTCCATGGTGAAGAGGAAGCGGTTGGGGCCAGGGAACTGGAAATTGTTGATGTGACGTAAGGTGTCAGAGGAATCACGGATGTAGGTGGGAAGGGACTGGACAAGGGGAAAGAGAAGGGAGTCAAGATAACAAGAAATGAGTTCTGTGGGGCAGGAGCAAGCTGAGACGATTATCTAATTATAGATTATCAATTATCTAATTCACCTATAATTGAAGTTGGGCTCTTATAGATGTACACAAAGAAATTGAATCTTCTAAAATTCATTGTGAAGTAGTTAACGCTAATATAGTGGTTGTCGTGCTACACTAATGATGCAAAGGCCTGGTCTATTAATTTAGAGAACACAAGTGCTAATTCATTCAAGACTGTTTGAGGTTTGAATTTAATTTAAGAAATCTGAATAACTGGTTTCAGTAAAAGTGACCACAAAGTTTTGGGATTTTACAAATAGTTGAATATCCTTTTGAGAAGGAAATGAACACTCCTCACCTGGTCCTTCCAAATTTCAGTTAAGGGTCCAAGGTGAGACTTTTGCATTGAAAAATTGTTGAAAACCTTCCTTCCTAAGTATTACTTTCTTTGTAATCAATGGGAGAACATTTGATTTCACGCAGTATCCCTCAATCTGGAGAGCACAATAGTCTTGCCTGGATTCAGCACCAGATGTTCCCTGTTAGCCAACAAGGGGTGCTTAACTTAATTTGCCCATACATCATAATCCATGGATATCTACATGAGTCTCAAAATCTTTGAATTATTCAACGGTGCATAAATTAAAAAGCTCCTCAATGGGTCAATTGTTTAAAGGCAAGCATTGAACTGAGATATACAGACACAAAAATCTGAACACCAATCAATGGTCTACCCTGTGTTAACCAAAGGCTATAACTGAATGGGAAAGGAAGGCATTTACTGATGATTATCCAGTGACCCTAGCTGGCCATTGGCTGAAGGCAGGATTAGTTTAAGGTTTTGCCAATCCTCCAGGATAGTCCTGGCCTCTCCAAATGTTAATCTCCGGCATACCGCCACAAACAACCCCAGGGAAAAAATTCATAATCATCGGGGCATTAAAAATTGTCTGTGTTTTTATTCCATTTTCCTTGAACATTTCTCTTTATTTGTTTTCAGAAAAATGGGGTGGGGAGTGGAGTGGGAGATAGACTGTTGGACTGGTGCAGGGTGTTTGGAGGTGGGGAATGGTGGGGAAGGGGGTGTTAGTGGGAGATAGACTGTTGGACTGGTGCAGGGTGTATGGAGGTGAGAGGTTATTGTGATAAATCCACCAGGAAGACATCCAGAATTGATAAACCCGTGGAATCTTCCCCTCCTCCCAACCCCCACACAAAACCTGACAGTCAAAAAACCCATCAAGCACTGTTCAGGCTTACAACAATATGGACACATGAGTGAAGCCCAGCTATCACCTGATAACCCGAGTATCTTACCCCAAAGCATAGGCAAGTACCAGGGACAGAGAGAGAGAGAGAGAGAGAGAAGAAAACCTGAGGGAAAAAGTGTTTCTTTAGATCTCAGTTTATTGGGTGATTGAAAGGTTTGTCTATTGTGCTGTCAGTCACACACTGCCACATACCTAAAACTTCAAGCCATCTCCTCAGGCTCCACACTCCATCTGTTGTGACTGACACTAACAGATTGCTAAGTCAATGAGATCCATTGTATCTGCTGCTCCGATAGGAGGAACATGCCCAGTTGGAGTTGCCTCAGTGTCTCTTTCATCTTCCAATGCTCCCGGCAATGTTGCAGCAAACAAAGAATTTACCAGACACGAGAAAGCATATGCCCTGGAATGTTGCACACTTATCACGCTGAGCATCTGGTCTGTAGCAACTTGGGTTGGATGGAGAGTTTGTTTGTGCATGTGCAGAATTTAGAATCGATTGGTGAGAGAGTGTGTATTATCCCAGGAGCCTGAGTGGGGGACACGCATGATAATATCTGGGCAACTTGTTCATTAACAATGGATTTGAACACTAAAGGCCACAGGGAAAAGGTTCAGTCTGAGTTGGGAAATCAGGGAGAATCCATTTACCAAAAACAAAACTGATGGATTGGAAAAAGAGCAGCTGGTCTGTCAAACTGGTCCCAAATCTCACCAAATCATAATGACTGTTTACCAGGCTTAGATCCATATTTCTTAATGCATAATATTTCTCAATAATTCCCAGCAAAAATCTATCCATCTCAGTCTTGACGCTTCCCACCAGGGGAAATAGTTTCTCTCTATCCAGCCTTACAAATCCTTTAATCATCTTAAACCCAAGATGAGGTGATTCAGCCAGCTATTACACTATAAGGCGCAGCAGTTGCTAGACTGGTTTACAACTGTAGCCACAGACCTTGAGGAACCCTGTGTAACCCAATCTCGAGTATGGCAGCATACTCACTTCCTGTAATCCCAGCTTCTTCACACTTCCCTCGCATTTGGTTGCAACAGCTCAGGGATGGTCAGAGAGCACTGATGGGAAGACAACACCAAGTGTTTTCTGTACACTCACTGAACTGGAAGATGAGTTGAGGTGGCTGAATCATGAGAAATTAGATTTGATTCAAAAACTCAACAAATGAGAACTAATTACTGAGGAGTCCCAGGACAGAAGATCCATAGATCTTGGTTCCTTGGGTTTTTATGTGAAACATGTCCTTCAGACAGTGAAGCAAAATTCTAAGGGTTCAGAAGTGCCAGAATTTTGTTCTGTGTCCAGCATCCAGTGTCTGACTAGTGTCCGGTGTACGGTGTCTGGACATTGTCCAATGTCTAGTGTCTGGACAGTGTACAGTGTCTGGATGGTGTCTGGTGTCCAGTGTCTGGAGGATGTCCGGTGTCCAGTGTCTGGACGGTTTCTCGGTGTCTAGTGTCCAGTGCCTAGATGGTGTCCAGTGTCTGGACAGTGTCTCAGTGCCTGGCGTCCAGTGTCTGGATGGTATCCGGTGTCCAGTGCCTGGATGGTGTCTGGTGTCCAAAGTCTGGACTGTGTCCAGTATCTAGACGGTGTCTCAGTGTCTGGTGTCCAGTGTCTGGGCAGTGTCCAGTGTCCAGTGTCTGGACAGTGTCTGGTGTCCAGTGTCTGGATGGTGTCTGGATGGTGTCTGGTATCCGGCGTCTGGGCGGTGTCCGGTGTCTGGCGTCTGGGCAGTGTCTGGCATCTGGACGGTGTCCAATGTCTGGCATCTGGGCGGTGTCCTGTGTCCAGCATCTGGGTGGTGTCTGGTGTCCAGTGTCTGGACAGTGTCTCAGTGCCTGGCGTCCAGTGCCTGGATGGTATCTGATGTCCAAAGTCTGGACTGTGTCCAGTGTCTGGACAGTGTCTCGGTCTGTGGTGTCTAGCGTCTGGATGATGTCCAGTGTCTGGACGGTGTCTGGATGGTGTCCGGTATCCGGTGTCTGGGTGGTGTCCGGTGTCTGGCATCTGGGCAGTGTCTGGCATCTGGACAGTGTCCAATGTCTGGCATCCGGGCGGTGTCCTGTGTCCAGCGTCTGGGTGGTGTCTGGTGTCCAGTGTCTGGATAGTGTCTTGGTGTCTAGTGTCTGGACAGCGTCCGGTATTCAGTGTCTGAATGGTGTCCAGTGTCTGGACGGTGTGTGGTGTCCAGTGTCTAGATGGTGTCCGGTGTCTGGACGGTGTGTAGTGTCCAGTGTCTAGATGGTGTCCGGAGTCCAATGTCTAGTGTCTAGAGTCTGGATGGTGTACGTTGTCTGGGCAGTGTCCGTTGTCCAGCATCTGGACAGTGTCCAATGTCTGAACAGTGTCCGGTGTCCAGAGTCTGGATGGTGTCTGGTGTCCAGTGTCTGGACGGTGTCCAGTGTCTGGACGGTCTCTGGTGTTCAAAGTCTGGGTGGTGTCCAGTGTCTGGATGGTGTCTAGTGTCTAGATGGTGTCTGGGCAGTGTCTTAACAATGTCCAGTGTCTGGACAGTGTCCGGTATTCAGTGTCTGAACAGTATCTGGTGCCCAGTTTCTGGACAGTTTCTGGACAGTTTCCAGTGCCCATTGTCTGGACAGGCTCTAGTGTCCAGTGTCTCGATGTCCAGTGTCTGGGTATTTGATACCCAGTGTCTGGTGCCTGGTGTCTGGACAGTGTCTGGTGGCCACTGTCTTGGTGCCCAGTGTCTCAGTATCTGGTGCCCAGTGTCTGGTGTTCAGTGTCTGGACAGGGGCTCATCCTCGGTGTCTGGAGTCCAGTGCCTGGGTGGTGTCTGACGTTCGGTGTCTAGACGGAGTCTGGTGCCTAGTGTCTACAAAGTGTCCTCAAGGGGAAGAGACCATTCAGCTCCTCTGCCTTTCACCTGTGACTGATCTGTACCTGATCCATTTCCCTGATTGTGCTCCATTCCCCTTGCTAGCCTTACCCAATCAAACATGATCAATCTCAGGGTGAAATTGTCCACTCCCATTGGTGTCAGGTACCGTGGCGGGTTTGAGTGGACAATATGGTGAGAAGGCCAAAAACCAGTTTCGCGCCGTCATTAAACCAATTTGTAATCATCTGCTCCAGCCGTCAACGGGTGATCATTTCCCACACTGCCCATTGGGAACGTCATTCTAGTGGCTCTGTGTATCATGGCCCTGCTCGCCAGAATCACCCCCACCCCACCCACCCACCCCCCTCCTCCACCCCCACCCCGCATCAAATTTACCACCCACATCAACGTGGCTTCAGAACAACATTCTTCACGGGCACACCTGGCGCCCTGAACGTCGAGGGGAGCTCGGAGGAAAGCGAACACCACCCTGCGCATCGGCCCGTGAAACATCAAGGAAGAGGAGCCACACATTCTGGGGGGGAAGGTGGGGGGGGACACGCACACAGGCGGGCAAGTCGCTTTTACTCAGCTGGAGGGGCAAGGGCTCTAGTGCAGGCCAGGCCTGGGGGGGGGAGGGGGTGCGCAGGGGGCAAGACAACACAGACTTAAGGAAGTACAGAAGCACACGTGTTGGGGTTTGGGGGAAAGCAGCCAAGCACTTGGAGAGTATTGTCAAAAGTGAGTATCCTTCCACAGCTGAGACCGTTCAGCTGCAGATCCATTGACATGGTAGGAGCCGGACCTCTGAAGTTTTCCTGCCCACTCAAGCAACACAAAAGCATGAAAGTGCCACCAAATGCTCCAGGACTATTCACCTCCCGGGCACAGACCGCAAATTAATGTGCGTTTCAGGGGGCAAAAGAGCAACAGGCAGGCTGGGCAAGTTGTAGAAGCCCCTTGCGAAATGTAGCCATGGTGCAGTCACTGGTGGAGGTGCTCACAGTCCCCTGCAATGTCTTTATTCAGGTTTGGACCAGTCTCCCCCCTGGTTAAAGCCAACAGCGCAGCCTTGCAGTGCGGGTTAGGAGAATGTCTGTGTCTGAGCTGCTGCCAATTGGTCAGGTTGAGTGGGTTGGAGGCGGGTGAGATTCTGGACAGTCAATGAGTGCACTACACACTGACCATGCAAGTGGTGGTCTGCATTCTCCTGCACGTGTGAAGGGGCCTTCAGACTTACCCAAGAGAGGTCCTTAGTACACCCATGCTAACCCACGTCTCTCTCCTTGATCCTGCAGGAGGAGAACATCAGGATCATGGGGCCTGGTGATTTAACAGGAGGCTTCATGGTTTACAGAGAGCAGAGGAGAAGGAGAAGAGAGCAGTGGTCGATCCTGGCTCGGCAAAGGGAGGAGCACCTCCCTCAAGGTGAAGGGGTGGCAGGGTCTGCTGTGCACACAGCTGAAGATCCAGAGAGCTGTCGCTTGTTGGGGCCTCACTAGACAGGGTCCATGGACAGCGCTTATCATTCCTGCAGATGACCGAAAGCCAGTGTCACCAAAGATTCCACATGTCTAGGGAACTGGTCGCTCACATCTGCCACCTGCTGCTGGATTTGGCACCACAGGGACATGCAGGACATTCACTGCCAGTGGCTGTGAAAGCGGCCTCAGCGCTCAATCATTACGCCAGAGGCTCCTCCCAGGGCTCCACAGGTGACCTGTGTAGGATCTCACAAACTTCCAGGTGCAAGTGTATCCAGGGTGTCCCAGACACCATCTTCATGAAGGCACAGAACTTTGTGCATTTCACCCAGGATCTGGAAAGCCAGGGAGTAAGAGCGCTGGGATTTGCACAGATCTCTGGTTTCCCACACGTGCAGGGCGCTATCACCAGCACTCATGTGGCGCTCAGATCTCCGTGGCAACAAGCAGTCAACTACGTCAACTGCAAGGGCTTCCACTCGCTGAATGTTCAACTGGTGTGCGGCCACCACAAACACATCCTACAGGACTGCGCACGATTCCCAGGGAGCGTCCACGACTCCTACATCCTGAGCAGGTCTCAGATCCCTGACACCTTCCAGGGTCCAGAGAGGCTGCAGGGATGGCTCCTCGGGGACCAGGGCCACCCACAGAGGACGTGGCTGATGACGTCTGTGTTGTGGCCTCAGACTGTAGCAGAGCAACAATATAACGAGGCTCATGCCGCAATCCAGGCTTTGGTGGAGCAAACGACAGACATCTTCAAATTGAGATTCCGGTGCCTCGAAAAGTACAGTTCCCAGAGGGTGTCTCACATCATCGTCGCTTGCTGCACACTCCACAACCTGGCATCTCCATGGGGGAGGACATGGCCGAGGAGGAGATGGAGGAGCTGCACATACCCTCCAATAGGGAGGATGTGACAATGATGAGGTCCTTGAAGCCGAGGGTGCCAGCAATGAGCCCATCGCACTACCCAGACGAGGCAGGCACCCTCGGGAGGCCCTCACAGCCTCAAGGTGCATGGAGGATGATGATGAGATGCAGTGAGGACAGTCCTGACACCTTCACCTTGTATCTGTAAACGTTTGACTCCTGTACAACTGATGGCAATACACATCCCCTCAGTGCTCAACCTCAGGTCATGGAGACACAGCGGAGGCCCTAATACTCACTAGATTCCAGGATGATGACGAGATGCAGTGAGGACACTCCATAGATCTTCACATAGCCTCTGTGAATGTCTGACTCCTGTCTGGCTGAGGGCAGCTCGCTCACGCTCTGTGATTAGGGTCATGGAGACGCAGCCGGGAAATTTTAAATCCACCTGATCCTTTGTCAGTCTTCAGAACCTGACCCCTTCAGGAGCAGTGTCTCTGGTCACAGGTGCTGAAGAGATGGGGGCCCAGCCCCACCTCAAAGGTGCTGAGAGCACACAGAGAGAACGATGGGACTCTGTGACACCTGCCCATGACATTCAGGCAGCAATGACCAGCACCATTGAGGTGCGGACATCAGTAATGTGTCCAGTGAGAGTGAAGCCAGACCAGCACTTTGGTCTGAAGTTTACACACTGCACAGGGAAGAGGCTCTGGACTGAGACGCCTGCCTTTCTCTTGCGCAGGAACCAAGGTTTCATATCTGAGCGACACAAACACGGCTCACCATAACACGGGGCCATAGGCAAAGGGACATTCTTGGGAGTTTATTTACAATAGTGAACATTATGGGTGGAATTTTA